>NW_007245715.1:1038893-1071497 GCF_000164805.1 Carlito syrichta
AAAAAAAAAAAAAAAAAAAAAGAAAGTCTTTTAGGAAGACTGAAAGGGTATGTATAGGTCAAGCCTGGAATCAGAAGGCCAGCTAGGCTTGGAGACCATAGTGCTTGAAGCTGAAAACCTCCTCCCATGCCACAAGCAAGAGCTGGTAACATGACTTGATTGCAGTGCTTATACTACTTGGCACATGGAGTCCTGAACCCCAACCCATATTCTCCTCCATCCACCATTTCCTCCTGATGCCCAACACTGAGCCCTCAGCAAGCTTGGTGCTTCTTTGAGTGTTTGCCATTTCTTCCTGGGGCCCTGGGGGTGAATGGATCCTAGTTGTTCTGGTCTTGAGATGCGTTAACCTGGTATTTTATTATTAACTGTTCAAGCCATAAGTGTTCCCAAGCCAGTGACTCTTCTAGGAATTTCTTCTGTTCTACTATGATGTATTTCCTAGGGGATGGTGAATATCTAATAATTGACCAGCTCTGTATCCCCTTTGGTGACTAACATGCTGCTCTGTTAGGAATGGGGTACAGAGAAAAAGGAGGTCTTCTCCCTAATTCCATCTGACCACCCTAACATATTCCAGTCCGTGGTGACAAGAGCCAGGGGGAGAAAGAGAATATGGGAGACCTAGAAGGGTTTTGCGGGAGCCCGTCTGTATGCAGAAAACCCCTCTTTCAATTCAACCATGAGGCCCACTCCTGAGTTACAGGCCCAGTGGGTAGAAGTTCGCTTACTTTAGTCTTCACAAAGAAAGAGCCACTTCTCTAATTTTCTCCCATATTCCTGTACATTGGACCTCACAGTGCGTGCCCTTACCCAGACAGGCATGATGATTATCTTGTGTACAGACACAGGCAAGCTCACTGAGGCCACCTAATATGACTCATGCTTAGGGGTTTTCCTGGGCTTTACTGGAGTGGCAACAGGGTCATGTCCACTGATCTTAAGCTCAGGGAACCAAGGTGAGTAATCAGAGTGAGAGTGGCTTGAGATCCCCTGACAAACCCCCTCAAGGGACAGAGTGGGGCAGTGATGTGCAGGCCACCTATCAGGGGGGTCAGAGCAGGTTGAGCACCCACATCCTCTGCACCCAGACTGAAGCCCCTCTCACTACTCTGTCCTTCTGGAAGGTGATTTTCACTAATGGAAGTGGTTTGGGTTTGCTATTACTTGGCACATCCCTCTCTTATTTAAAAATAGCAAAGTTCTTGAATAGGTCATAAAAATCAATTTATCCATTTAAAACTCAAACAAAAACAATTCAGGTAAAACCACAAACGTTAAAACAAAAAACAAAAACTTGTCCTGGGAAGGCTGATTTCCCTGAGAGCCAGCACTGAGCTAAAAGAGAGAAACTGAGGAAGTTTTCACTAAATGGCCTTTATTTTGAGAAGGAGTGATGTAAGTTTAAATAGAGTGGGGCCGGTAAAGCAAGTTTACCAGAGGGAGTGCCAAAGAGAACTTAAAGGGACTGGGGATAATAGTAGCAGGACCCATGGAAGCTGGGAAACCCTCTTCCGCCTGTACGTGGTGCTACAGAGTGAAGAGGAAAAGAACAATGGAACAAAAGCTTCCAGTCACTGAGGTACCTTCAGGAAGCCCAGCTCTTTCAAGGAGGCCCTTGAAACCTTATGAATGAAATGAACTCTGCATGGTCCCTACATATACTTTATGCTTCACTACTTTGGACCTATCAAAACTTTTTTTTTTTGAGTTGGGGTCTCACTGTCATCCAGGTTGGAGTGCAATGGCAGGCACGATCATGGCTCACCACAGCCTCTACTGCCTGGGCTCAGACGATCCTCCTGTCTCAGCCTCCCAAGTTGCTAGGACTACAGGCATGTGCCACCTTAATGTTTTGTAGGGACAGGGGCTCACTATGTTGCTCAGGCTGGTCTCAAACTCCTGGACTCAAGCAGTTTTCCTGCCTCGGCCTCCCAAAGTGCTGGGACTATAGGTACGAACAACCATACCCACCCCCAAAAAACTTTCGACAAATTAAACTTAACAGAGTTTAATTGAGCAAAGCACGATGTGCAAATTAGGCAGCTTGCCTGATCCAGAAGAGGTTCAGAGAGACTCTGGTGCTGTTGGGTGGTTGGAGAGGATTTATGGGCTGAAAAAGGAAAAGCGATGCACAGAAAACAGAAATGAAGTACAGAAACAACTGGATTGGTTACAACTTGATGTTTGTTTTAGTTGAACAGTTGGCTGCCTTTGATTGGCCAAAACTTGGTGATTGGTACGAGAGTAGGTTACATTCTGGGTACACATTCACTATGTACAGAGAAACCTTTAGGTCAGACTTAAAAGGCATAAAGGATGTAAGTCTAGGCTAAACTTAATTTAGCAGATGCGTGGTTCTTGCTGTCATTCCCCTGAAATTCTCCTCCCTGCCATCTCAGTCGGATGCCATCCTAGCCGTCCTTTCGTTTCCTCATTCGGTCATTCACTCACTCATCAATATGTAACGAGTGCTCACATTGTAGGAACTGGAGGTACCACGGAACAAGATGAGCAGGGTATCTGACCTCTCTGAGCTCAGGTTTGGGAGGTGGTGGAGGTAGGTGCAGATGAAGATGGAAGGCAGATGTCAAACAGTTCACAGTTAATGGCATAGGTAATAATTACAAGACAATGGAGGTAAGAGCTGTGAAGGCCAAGTGCCGGGTGTTTTGAACCTGTGGCGATCTAGCCTAGTCTGGAGCAGTCAGGAAGAGCTTTCTTGCGAAAGTAACGGGTGGAGCTCTGGAAGCCAAGTGGAAATTCATCAGAAGGAGGTGGAGGGCATGGTAGGAAAGGGAGCCGGAATGTGTGTGAACCCCGAGGGGGTGGGCTGTTGGAGGACAGGAAAGGCAGACCCGGAGAGTGTGACCCAGTGAAGTGCTGGAAGCATGGGAGAGGGCAAGTTACAGAGTCATTACTTGAGGGTGTTTGCTTCAGAGACAGAGAAAGGAGGGGAGAGAAATAGGTGGTAAAAATTAGAGTTAATGTATCACCAGTTGCCATTCCAGCTCTCCCCTGGCCTCACCATCACCCACTTTCCCATGCCACTCCTTGCAGGCTGGAGTCATAAAGTCATCAACTAGGCAGATAAGGTGCAGGAGTAGGCCTGGGATAGTCGGGACTGAATAGGCAATAGGGGGTGGTCGGGACTGAAAAATACATGAGGGGGGACCCAAGAAAAACCAGAATTATCTTTTGGAGGACAGGCCTCTCGTAGTACAGGATTCCCCTGCTAGGTAAGCTTTCTAGGAACTCACTGGCATCAGTGTACCAGCTAGCATTGTTGTGAGAGGCTGTGTTTGGCTTCAGCAGCGATTTTGTTTTTAGATTCTTTCAACACATCTGCCAATTTCATGATGGGTGATTTATGAGCACACCTGACCACACTGAACCGAGTATTTAGCCTTTTTTTTTTTTTTTTTACCAAAAATGGCATGAACCCTGTGCCCTGCCCTCTCTCTCCACCAGATCTTGTTCAGAGTGACTTTTTGTTTTCCCGGATGAAAAAAATCTTCAAAGGGAAATGTGTTGCTGATGTGGAAGACATGAAACAAACAAACAAACAAACAAACAAAAATAGCAGAAGCACTAAAAGCCATCAAAATTCACAACTCAGATGTTCATCGAAAGTGGACTAGATGAAGAAAATGTGGTATATATACACTATAGAATATTATGCAGCCATAAAGAATAATAAAATCATGACCTTCGCAGCAACTTGGATGCAGTTGGAGTCCATCATATTAAGTGAACTATCACAGAAACAGAGAACTGAATGCCACATATTCTCACTCATAAGTGGGTCCTGAACACTAGTCACATTAGGCCAAGGGTCAAATGGGCAGACATGAGGAAGGAGGGAGGAAGAAGAGGACACAAAGGTACCTGGTCCACTACCAGAGGGAGAGAGGGCCAGCTAGAAGCCCAAACTTCACCTGCATGCAGCCTATTTATGTAGCAAACCCTCACTCTAAAGTACCCCACAACTCTAAAATAATTTTTTAAATTGACGCATTTAAAAACTGTTTTGAGCCGTGGAAAAAGTGTCTCGACAAGTGTATTACATCAAATGGAGAGTACTTTGAAGGCGACTGAAATTTAAACATGTAAAAATAAACACAAGCTTTTGGAAATAAATTCCTTTTTTAGGATTATTTATACTGTACCCAAACGCATTTAAATTTAAAATATGTTAAAACCTGTTGCTGGTCAAATAAAGCAAAACCTGCCCATCAGCAAAGTTTTGGGTCCCTGACTACAGGGGAATTAGTTGCCTGGAAATAAAGACCCCGGGGAGAGAGCGGGGAGCTGCTTGACCCCAGAGCCAGAAAAAAGAGTCAGGAGAGCTCCTCTGGTCCTGCTTCCTCCCGTAGCTGTCAGATCATCAGCTCTCTTCCCATGTTCCTTCCTGCCTCCTCCAACTTGCCTGCTAAGGCTCACATGTCCCCAGAGTCACCCCACTCTTCCCAAAAGCAGAATGGAGGGCAGGGTGGCAACTGCTGACTTATGTGAATAGTGAAATGGGAAAAGGGCCCTGCACAGCCATTCTCAGTTTGGGAGGGCCTGTCCACTGACCACAAGCACTACTGGTTCCCTGTGCTCAGTGAGACTGGTAGGCTCCCAAAACATGAAGATTTGGAGGCAGGGTGGAGTTGGGAAAATAAATAGAAGGGTAAAGCAGAAAGGAGTCAACGCAGATTCAAAAGCCAAGAAAATAAGATTAGAGGGTTGACACACTCATAGGTTATTCCAGCATTAATTTCCTAGCATAATTTTGGGTCATTTGCATCCCATTATTAGGTCTTTCAAAGCTTGAGGTAGAGAGCTTATTTAGGGACCTCCTCCATTTTCGTTGTCTGACAGCAAAAATATGACTCAGCTTATCTTAAAAACAATCACATATTTGACCAAAACCCAATGATTATTTTCTTCCCTCTTTGCTCTGATTAAAACGTCCTTACATGTATTGGGGGTTTCTAGCACCATAATGACTTCTCAGTAGTACAAAAGGAGCATTCTCAGACTTTGTGCTTTTGCTTTCCCTGCAATGCTGATTAAGAAGTAAATTCAGGCCGAGCTTGGTGGCTCAGCCTGTAATCCCAGAGCTTTGGGAGGCTGAGGTGAGTGAATTGCCTGAGCCCGCGGGTTCGAGACCTGCCTGGGCAACTTGGCAAGACCTCATCTCTACAATAAATCAAAAATTAGCCGGGTGTGGTAGCGTGTGCCTGTAGTTCCAGCTACTCAGAAGGCTGAGGTGGAAGGATCACCGGAGCCTTGCAGGTCGAGGCCGCGGTGGCCAGGAGCAGCCACTGCACTCCAGTCTGGGCGACAGAGTAAGACTCCAACTCAAAAATAAAAAATAACTAAATTCATTTTGCCAGGTCTTTGTAGGGCAAACTTCTTCACTTGACAGGAGGAGGAGTGTTTTTCTATCTCATAAATAAATATTTTCAAAACCTACTTCAATATGGAAACACTTCTTTTGCCACATGCATACATCTAGTTCCTTGTTTCCACCATCCCCTAAAACCCAATGAAGGGAACCCAGCTAGCTGAGCCATAATTTTGAAATGATGGGCTCGTGAACAGCAAATCCCCAAAATGTAGTGAGCACTTCTGGCCTCTTGATGACTGAAATAGTTTGGATATTTGTCGCCTCTAAATCTCATGTTGAAGTTTGATCCCCAGTGTTGAGGTTGGGGTTTGTGGGAGGTGTTTGGGTCATGAGAGAGGATCCCTCATAAGTGACTTGGTGCCCTCTCCATGTTAATGAGTGAGCTCTCCCTCTATTGGTTCACCCAACAGCTGGTTGTTCACCCAACAGCTGCTCTCTTTCCTTTTCTCTCACTATGTGATGCCTGCTCCCCTTTGCCTTCCACCATGAGTGGAAGTTTCTTGAGACCCTCACCAGAAGTAGCTGCCGGTGTCATTCTTCTTGTATAGCCTGCAGAATCATGAGCCACATAAACCTCTTTTCTTTTCTTTTTTTTTTTGAGTTGGAGTCTCACTCTGTCGCCCAGGCTGGAATGCTGTGGCACAGTCACGGCCACCCCAGCATCAACCTGCTGGACTCCGCCAATCCTTCCACCTCAGCCTTCCAAGTAGCTGAAATTAAAGGTGTGCACTACCACTCCTGGCTAATTTTTGATTTATTATAGAGATGTGGTCTCACCAAGTTGCCTGGTCTGGTCTTGAACCTGCAGGCTCAGGCAATACATTCACCTCAGCGTCCCAAAGTGCTGGGATTACAGGCTGAGCCACCAGCCCAGTCAACCTCTTTTCTTTATAAATTAGTCATCCTTGGCTATACCTTTATAGAAAAACAAATGGACTAAGACAATAGACCAGCGTTCATCCCTTTAATGCCAGAAAGTACTGAGTTTATAAGATATCCACTCTTTCCTCCTTAGTTCATGGAATTCCAATGGAGTTGGCTCTGCCATGAGGCCCAGACAAAGCATTCACCCAGGTTGAGACATCCAGAGAGTCACGTTTTCGATTGATTCACAGACACACACCTGACCTAATACTGGCCAGTCAATCAAGGAGACTCAATTTCAGCTACTAAAGCCTGGGGGCATATGAGACTTGGGCTGCTGTGGCCATCTTCTTCATACAAGAGGGGACATATGAGAGTGGAGTCGATACATGTGAAGGCAGAGCCAAGACAGATAAATTGAGTCCCAGTGACACCATCTGAGTATTTGACTCTAGCCACACCTGAAGATAGCCGAACTCAATGGATGTCTAAGCTTCATCTAGCCAAACATAAAGAAACAGCTGGTTCTAGTATATACTTCTGGTAGAATCTGTCCCATTATTTTATAGTCACACTTTATTAAATTTGTATAATGAGCTCAACTTCTCAAAGCACCTTGACCAATGTGTTATTGCTTTTCGTCCAGACCATTCTTATGGTAGTTCACTCACTTCAACTCCACGTGAAAAGCCAATCTCCCATGGTGATGCAGTAGTAGACAGAAGAGTCCCAACTTCTCAGCAGATACCACAGACCACTTGTCCACATTTTCTTTTCTTCAAAGAAAGAGTTAAATATTGAAAAGACTACCCCTGAAAACTCAGTCTGGAGAAGGGCAATTGAAACAGAGAGGTTCTTTTATTCACTGAAGTCTTATTTACAATAGCCAAAAATTAGAAAAATATCTTGTGTCCATCCACTGGAACGTCCATACAGTAGAGTAGTATGAAGACTTTAAGGCAGAGCCAAATGGCCTTGTATGGCACAATTGCCCAGAACTATTGTTAAGTGAAAAGGCAAATATTTCATATAGTACATTATTGCTTGAGGTTTTAAGAAAGGGAACACGTATGTATACACATAATCTTGCATATACATAATCTCTGGCCCAAACTGGTGACTCCAGAGGTAATTCTGGAGAAGAGCTTGGGAAACTGGAGACAGGGCTAAGAGCAAAAGACACATTTTTTTTTTTTTAACATGTGCCTCTTCTTACCTTTTCAATTCTGTTCCATGTACATGTTTTATCTGTTATATAAGTAGATTAATTTTTTTTAAAAAAGAAATGCGGCCAGGCTCAGTGGCTCAGCCTATAATCCCAGTGCTTTGGGAGGCCAAGGTGCATGGATTGCCTGAGCCCGCGGGTTTGAGACCCGCCTGGGCAACTTGGTGAGACCTCATCTCTACAACAAATCAAAAATTAGCTGGGCGAGGTAGCACACACCTGTAGTTCCACTGCACTCCAGTCTGGGTGACAGAGTGAGACTCCAACTCAAAAAAAAAAAAAAAAGAAATGCAACAACTAACAATGACAAAAACATACCTATGCTAGTGTGAAGTCTGTAGAGCTTTCAAGGAGTCTCTGGATTTTTAACCAGAACTGATCTGTGATTTGCCTCCTTCCAAGGGCTGGAGCTGGGGTTTGTTCTATCTGAAAGCTGATTTTGGGAGTTGGGAGGCTGCTGATTAGGAGTCCATTTTGAGGGACTCCTAGAAGGAAAAAGCCACAAGGGCTATTGGAGCAATTAGGCAAAATGTAAATAAAATCTTTGATGGTGGTGTGGGAAAGGGGCACAGAAAGATGTGGTTAAGGAGTAGAGCTGCAAGAACTTGCAGATGGGAAGGAAAAGCGGCAGCTGGTTATTTTCTGAAGGAAAAGATAGTTCTTCAGTACTTTATATGTGCATTCATCCAACATTTTCACTGTGTGTCTTATATCCAGGCATCAGTCTGGATATAAGCCAAGGCTATGACTGCCTCATTGTCTAATGCTTCTTTTTGAAGGAATAGTAGCAGGAACTGGAGAAATTATTTGAGAAGAGCAAGTGCCCAGCCTACGAGGAGCAGAAGGTTGTAAGTCTTAACCTAATCAAGCCCCTGTGGTTCATAAACTATCAGGCCAAATACTCTCAACAGCAACCACAGCCCAACCACAGCAATTACCAGGGCACAAGGTTAGCAGCAGGAATTCCTGGAACTCCTGTCACCCAAGACCCCTTCAAGGATCCTCTCTCATCCTCCTTGACATCTGGGCACCAAGTAGGTATAGGCTCTGTAAACAGGGATAACTCCAGCACTAGGATGTTACTGAACTTATAGAGAATGGGATTATGAAACTTTTTAGTTTCTATTGATCTGGTAGTACTGTGGCTGTTGTCTTGTCTTTAATATTCATTTCCCTGGTGATAGTGAGGTTGGGCACTTTCCACCTGTTCATTGAGCACTGGGATTTCCTCACTTAAAGTCTCTGTTCATGTTCCCCCACCATTTATTTTAATTGATTCTTATAACTCCCTTGACAAGTAATGTGTTGCTTTTTCATCCTTGTGTCTCCTTATTTCTAGAATTTCCTGAATTTTTCTATATTCACTGTTTATTTTCTTTTTATTTTTTTAACATCTTGGTTTTTTTATTTTTTAATTAATTAATTTATTATAATAAAGATGTGGGGTACAATTCATGGCTAGGTATACAAACATTTATCATGCAGGTACCCTGAATTTCCTGATTTTAATGTTATTTATTTCATTGCCTCTCAAACTATCTGTGGGTGGTGGACCAATTTTCTGTTTTTAATCTCCATTAGTGGCAGATTGATATGTTCTAAAATAAGATTATTAGATAAATTAAAATCTTAAAACATGCTAAGACAATTGTCAAGGAAATTTTGCTGAGTACTTTTCTGTGATTTTGGCTTTTAATGTTCTATTCTTCAAATGAAGCACCTGTATCGAGTCAGACACATTCAGACACTCAACAGATGCTTTAGAATCTAAAATGGAGAAGATAAACATATCACATTGGTCTGGAATGCTGAAAATGAAGCATGAAAGAAAAGAAAATTGAGCTACCAGACATGAAAAAGAGGAACATTAGAAAACTAGGATAATGACAAAATGTCCTCAAACAGAAACAACCAGATTAAGAGTGGAAAACACTCTACCCCAGTATATTTCTTGCCATATGAAATGGAACCAGATTCACGAACAGGGAACACAATGATCGTATTCATTTACATGCCATTGCCCAGAATGCTCGACGGGTTCATCTTTTTAAGAAAAAACTCTGTTGGTCAGAATTCGGAAACAAAAGCAAATTAATTTTAGATATGGCAAGATCACCTATTCCATTTGTTCATGGATCCTTCATTAAAGTTTTTGTTTCATATCATCCAATGTCAATTAATTTGCACAGATTGTAACTGGGGAGTATTATTCTTTAGACTTTCAAGCTTTGTGGGATTTAATGCATGTTGGCCTATTTCAAACAGATCTCCTTTAAAAGTCATAGTATGTGTTAACTTTTTGTTGAGCTCATTTCTAAATGGGTCACTCCTCTGGGTCAGCTCTTCCATAATCAAAATGGACAGAGACAGAGAGTTTCAGAGGAACACACAGAAAAAGAGAGCATACTGTACTAAGTGTCTTCATCTGTAAGAGTTACCTGCTAGTTTTTCTTGATCTCATTCCCACCAGACTCAGAACTGGCAGATAAGCGTCATAAAATTATAATTGAAAGTGGTAAATCTTTCTTGACTCACTTCAGCTTTCCATGCTGCCCAGCTTTCAGTTTGCTAAGCAATAAAGGCAAAGAAAGGGGAAATAGCTCACAGTCCACTCGCATCATCAGTGTTCAGATGTGCGTGAGGTTGCATGAGTGTTGAATGTGTAGATGCTAAGTGTGTGTGTTAAATGTGTGCATGTGTGTATTGAGTTGTGTATCTGTTGGATGTGTGTGTATGCTAGGCATGTGTGTTGAGTGTTTGTGGGTATTAATGTCTGGGTGTTGAGTGTGTGTATTATTGAGTGTGTTTTAAGTGTGTATATATATTGAATGTACGTGTTCAATGTGTGGGTCTGAGTGTGTGTCTGAAAGTGTGACTGTGGTAGAGTACATGTGGTAAGGACACCAGGGGGATTAAAACACACCTGCCTAGACACGTGTTGCATCAGGAATCCAAAGGACTTTGTCCAGAGTCTGATTTCTTTTGTTTTCAGCTTTGGCACAAATGAGACAGCTATTATTTATTTGGAGGGGATTATTTTGAATAGTCTGAAAAAACAGAGAGGACTCCAGGATTGGTCTCTGTCCCTAGCCTGCACTGTGATCTCATGGTTGGTATCTTCTTAGTCTTCTCTTTCTTCACTTGGGCTCACAGCCCACTTTTGCTCCTTTAAAGCCAAAAAGTAAACCTTAATTATCCGGAGACAATCAATGGATAAGACACAATTCACCAAGAAAGTGAGTGGGGCAGGGAAGGACAATGACAACAAGTTGACCATCAAGAAAATGGCCACAGGCTCTCTTGTCTAGTTGCTTATGTAATGGGTATAATCTAGACCCTCAACTAGATGAAGAGTTCTTCAAGGATTGGGATTTTCTTTTCATTTCCCTCATAGTCCCCTTTCCATCTCTCTCACACTTAGTGCTGTTAAGCTCTTAATAACAACAATGGTGATAGCAAACATTGAGCACCTGCCTATGTTATGCCTAGTGCTGAAGCTTCCCACCTTGACAAGGTGTCATGTGATTTGGCCCCCACAGATCTCTGCCTTGCCAGCTTTGTGCTCCAGTCACACCAGTCATTTTTTTCTTTTTTCTTTTTTGGAGTTGGAGTCTCACTCTGTCACCCAGACTGGAGTGCAGTGGCTGCTCTCAGCCACTGCAGCCTCGACCTGCTGGGCTCTGGCGATCCTTCCACCTCAGCCTTCCGAGTAGCTGCAACTACAGGCGCACGCTACCATGCCCGGCTAATTTTTTGATTTATTGTAGAGATGAGGTCTTGCCAAGTTGCCCAGGCGGGTCTTGAACCCGCGGGCTCAGGCAATCCACACACCTCGGCCTCCCAAAGCTCTGGGATTACAGGCTGAGCCACCGAGCCCGGCTTCATTTTTTTCTTAAACCCACTCAACTTGTTCCCATCTCAGGTCCTTTGCTTTTGCAATTCTCTCTGTCTGGAATGCTCTCTCTTCAACCCTCAGCATTGTAAATTCTGTCAAATGTTGCTGAAAGACCAACTAAGTCCAGAAGAAAGCAGTAGTCACTGGACTTGGGCAATGCAGACATTACTGTCACCTTGACATGTGTGGTCTCAGTGGTTTAGTGGAGACAGAAGCCCTAGTTGCAGATAGTAAAGGAAAGGATAGAGAGAATAAGCAGAGACAGTAACTACAAACATTTTGCTGAGAAAGAAAGCAGAAAAATTAAGTGATGGCAGGAGTGAGATGTGGGGTCAAGGAAGGTTTTTCATCTGCTTGTTTCCTTTTAAGGTAAGAGATAAGGGAGCATGTCTGCATATGGATCATCTTAGTTCATTTTCTGCTGCTATAACAGAATGCCTAAGACTGAGTTATTTATAAAGAACAGAGATTTACTTCTTACAGTTCTAATCTGGGAAGTTCAAGGTCAAGGGGCTGGCATCTGGTGAGGTCCTTCTTGCTGCATTATCCCATGAAAGAACACAGACAGGCAAGAGAGCAAGAAGATTTTCACCTAAGACCCAGGGACCAATTTCTGGCGTAGGACCCAGCCTTGTATCATCAGAAAGCTCTCATGACTAAAGTTCAGCCAAGTTTGGGCACTACCGGCCTCAAGTACCTCAATTCACTTAAAATTCATGTTTCCCATGGCCTGTGGACATGTCAAAATATGCCTCATGCAAGGCAGAGGCTGGTTAATTCAACCATTTTATATGTTCTCTTTTCCTGCCCTATGCCTTAATCTTTTCCCTTCCTTCTGATATTTCCATTGCTTTTCACCATAGAAATAAAATATATGCAAATATAATGTGTTATAGGAAAACCTCTTCTGTTTTGGGGAGGATCTATTTTTCTCTCACTGCACAGAGCATTACTCACCTCGCTCATAAAACTGATCACATCTCTTCCCTCCCTTTGGCTTTCATTTCTTTCTTTCTCTCTCTCTCTCTCTCTCTCTCTCTCTCTCTCTCTCTCTCTCTCTTTCCCCTCCAACACCTTCTGAGGAAACACCTCATGCCACTCTGAGAAGAGGGCTTTACAGTCAGGGTCATGGGTGGAGGCATTTGCATCCATGTGGAAGTGGACCAGCCTCTTGACTGAAAGGAGCAAAGTAGCAGTTAGGCCATCCACCTGCTAAGAGGCCACAGCAGTTCTCCACACTCTCTTTAATCTAGTGCCCATTGAAAAACCGTAGAGACCGAGGCCACTCCTGGAAAGGAGGCAGAAGAGTTCAGGTGTGGTTTGATGTTTCAGGAGAAGATGAGAGCTGAGACAGAGCAGCTGTATTGACCATCGAGACCCCCGGGGCCTTCAAGACACCAGCTCTGAGACTATTCCTTTCCCTCATTCACCAACCTGAAAAGAACACAATCAAAACACAGTTCTATTTGCTGCCCTTCCTTGGAAAAGGAAGAGGAGGAGGAGGAGGGGGAGGGGCAGGAGTAAGAAGAGGAGAGGGAGGGGAGGGGAAGAAGAAGGAGAAGGAGGAGGAGGAGGAGGAGGAGGAGATGGAGAAGGAGAAGGAGAAGGAGAAGAAGAAGAAAGCAACAGGAGTTCAGGACTTACTTTGTAATTTGAATCTCAGGAATGCATGAGATATGGCAGTGCTGCCTCTGAGCAAGGCCGCGCCATTGAAATTGGACTCATCCTTGACAGTTCATTGTGTTTTTCCCCTTCTCCTTCCTTTTGACACAGAGAAGTGAGGTGAGTAATGCTCTGTGCAGCAAGAGAAAAATAGATCCCCAAATGCCTTCCATTATGCTGTGGCAGCAGGGGGTGTGGTCACCATCCATTAGCAGGGGACGATTCAGAACATCTGACTCCCTCTCTCCAAGGTTATTTGTGGTTCTAAAAGCATGACAAGCAAGGACTGAAAACTGATAAACACAGAGAAGTCTAAAGGCCCTGTTGGGGGTCCTGTGAGAGCCAGGGTTGTCCAGAGCCCTCATTTGCAGGAGTTCCCGAGGCCACACAAAAGGAAAACAATGAGGCCTACTTTCTGCTTTCTAACATGGTCCATCCCCATTGCTGTCTCCACAGGCATAAGAACCACCTCTTCTACCCAAGAGCAAAAATAGCTAATATTTTGAGTGCCTGGCATGGAGCAAAACATTTCCTATGGATTATGTTATCTAGTTCACATGCATGTACATGCACACACCTTGATGCGGGTACTATCAGTATCTCCTCTTACAAATGAGGAAATAAGGTTCCAGAAGGTTAAGGAACTTACCTAGGGTTACTGGGCTAATGCAGGACACAGAAGCAGGCAGTCTTCAGAAGGCAGCTCTAAATAAACCCAGCCATATTAGAATATCTGCTTGGTCAAATGCAGTTATTTGAACAGTGAAGCATAGGAAAAATATTTCTGTTTCTTCATTTATATTTTCTTTATAGACTTTCCAGGTCTTATCCCAGAGGAAAGACTACTGCCCGATAACCCCAAAGCATTTCTGGTTACCTTCTAAAGGGAGAAAATGAGAATGTGGTCATTACCAGAGTTAGAAATTTGTTAATAAGGCAGCAACAGGTACAAATCACAGGTAATTATTAAGAAGCTTCTCCCTCCCTTACAGAAACTTAAAAAAAATTTAAAAGCTTCCATCTTCCCTATGCAGTTTCAAAAAAATATATTAAGTTCCAATATATCAGAAACATATTTTTCCTTCTGGAATTGACCACATTATCCTCCTGCCCAGCTGGAATCATGCTAGGAAGAAAAATAAATGTTTGTCTCAATGACATTTTCTTATTCAGCTAATTGATTTTTTTATAAATAATAATGCTTGAACATCCAGCCACCTAATTACCAGCAGCTTTTTATTCGCACTATCATTAACTTCACAGCTGCCTTGTCAGTGACAAGTGGTACCACAGAGACGTCAGCCACAACTGTTAGTTTCTGAAAGGAGGAACATGAAAAAGGTCCAACTCCCCTCTTGGCCAAGATCAGTGAGGGCTTTTGGCTAACTTCAGCAGGACAAGTGCCAGCACAAATGGAGGAAACTGCAACATGGTTCATGCTGTGTGCAGATGACCCTAGAGAGCATCTGGCTCAGTCCTCTCCATTGACAGGTGACTAAACTTGAACTCTGGAGAGGTTAAGTGACTTGCCTAGGATCACACAGCTAGTCACCTTTGGTGCTAGAACTAAATAAAGTCCAGTCCTCTTGGTTCTTAATTATTACTATTTTTAATTTTGATTTGAAGCACACATACAGAAATGTGTACCAATCATTAGTATATATCTTAAGTAATTTTTTTTTATTTTTTGAGTTGGAGTCTCACTCCATCGCCCAGGCTGGAGTGCAGTAGCACACTCACGGCCACCCCAGCTTCGACCTGCTGGGCTCTGGCGATCCTTCTGCCTCAGCCTTCCAAGTAACCGGAACCACAGGCATGCACTATCATACCCAGCTAATTTTTTATTTATTGTAGAGATGAGGTCTCGCCAAGTTGCCTGGGCTGGTCTCCAACCTGCAGGCTCAGGCAATCCATTCGCCTCGGCCTCCCAAAATGCTGGGATTACAGGCTGAGCCACCAAACCTGGCCAGTAATTATTTTTAATTGAACACATCCATGTAATCGGCACCAAGGTCAAGGAATAGAACATCTCTAGCACCCCAATATTTTCCTTCCTTTCACTACAAACTCTCTCCTTCTCAAAGGTAACCACAATCTTGACTTCTGACACTGGATAGTTTCATTTGGCATGGCCAATGTTCTTTGAATAAAGAGCTGTTTTATGTGAAGCTCAGCTATTTGAACCTGAAAAATGAACTTTATTTTCCCATGGACTGTGTTTGGATGGTGTATTAAGAAAACATGTTCCAGCCAGGCTCGGTGGCTCAGCCTGTAATCCCACGCCTTTGGGAGGCTGAGGTGAGTGGATTGCCTGAGCTGGTGGGTTCGAGACCCGCCTGGGCAGCAAGACCTCATCTCTACAATAAAAAAAAAAATCATCTGGGCGTGGTAGCGCATGCCTGTAATTCTGGCTACTCAGAAGGCTGAGGTGGAAGGATCGCCGGAGCCCAGCAGGTTGAGGCCGCGGTGGCCGGGAGCGGCCACTGCACTCCAGTCTGGGCGACAGAGTGAGACTCCAACTCAAAAAAAAAAAAAAAAAAAGAAAGAAAACATGTTCCATTTGGTAAGGGATACAAAATTAAGCTAGATAAGAGGAATAAGTTCTAACATTCTATATCACTGTAGTATAATGGTAGTTAACAATAATATATAGTTTAAAAACAATAACATATAGTTTCAAATATCTAGGAGGATATTAGATGTTCCCAACAAAGAGGAATAATAAATGTTTGAGATGACTGATATCTAACTACCCTAATCTGATCACTATACGTTATATGTATCAAAACATCACCATATACTCCATAAATACGTACAATTATATGTCAATTGTAAATTAATGTCATTTTAAAAAGAGGCAATTACCTTTAAATGAGGTCCTGTGGGTAAGCCCTAATTCAATATGATTGACTTTCTTTTTTAAAATTTTATTTTAATTAATATATTTATTATAAAGATGTGGGGTACAATATAAACATTGATCATGCAGGTACCCTTATTGATGAGGTATGCCCCTCCATCCCCTAGCAGTTTCTCTCAACTGCCAGTACCACGCACCCCTCCTGATAGTTTTCCACTACTGCCAATAGCTTTCTTATAGCATTATAATTGTTCAAGTTCACCTTATGAGTGAGAACATATGGAACGCAGTTCTTTGTTTCTGTGATAAATCACTGAGTATGATAGACTCCAAATCCATCCAATTTGCTGCAAAGTCCATATATTTGTCCTTCTTTATGGCTGCATAATATTCTGTGGTGTATATGTACCACATTTATTATCATCCAGTCCAGCTTCGATGGGCAACATGGTTGGTTCCATGTTTTTGCTATTGTGAATAGAACTGCAATAAACATACGTGTGCGGGTATCTTTTTCGTAGAATAATTTGAGTTCCTCCGGGTATATTCCCAATAGGGGAATTGCAGGGTCATATGGAAGGTCGATTTCTAGTTCTTTCAGAAATTGCCACACTGTCTTCCAAAGAGGTTGTACTAGTCTGCATTCCCACCAGCAGTGTAGAAGCCAGCATCTGTTGTTGTTTGTTTTATTAATGATGGTCATTCTTACAGGGGTTAGGTGGTATCTCAATGTGGTTTTGATTTGCATTTCTCTGATGAGTGAGGCTGAGCACTTTTTCATGTGTCTGTTGGCTGCTTTTGTATCTTCTTTTGAGAAGTGTCTATTTATTTCTTTTGCCCACTTTTTAAAGGGGTTGTTTGTTTTTTTCCTTTTGGTGTGTTTGAGTTCCTTGTAGATCCTAGATGTTAGGCCTTTGTCTGATATACAGTTGGCAAATATTTTTCCCCATTCTGCAGGCTGTCTCCCTGCTAAACCTGTTGCTACTCAAATCCTGCCTTCATTTCAGTCTTTACTTGCCAAGTGACTTCTTCCTTCATCCCAGTGGTAAGCGTACCCACCATAGCAAGTGTTAGCTCCCCTAGAGAAGTTATGGGATCATCCCATCACTTGTGCAAAGAATATATCCAAAGCTGTCTTAAAAGAGAGTCTATCTTATATAAAAATCTCTCTAAGGAAGGCTATTCCCCAATTTAAGCTGGCACTGGACAATCTTTATGTTGAAGGTATCCTCCCTTTGCCTGTTTTCATACAGATGGAAGATCTAGAGATGAGCTGATTGCTATCTCTCATGATTATTTGCACAGACTCAAATATTGACATTCAGTAGGTCATCAGTTTTCCCTTCCTCCAATTTCATTCATTTATTGATATCAAGGTTTCCTAATCCTTTCAGATTGTTATTCCCCACTTGGTTTTCTGCAATTACCTATCTTATGCTCTGAGGCCGAGATCTGGGAACAAGAACACCATAGTTTTTCCTCTGAGTATACACTTGGGGACAAAGTATTCTTCATGATCCTACTTACCATTTCCTTTTTATTTATTTATTTATTTAATTTTTTTTTTTGAGTTGGAGTCTCACTCTGTCGCCCAGACTGGAGTGCAGTGGCCGCTCCCGGCCACTGCAGCCTTGACCTGCTGGGCTCCGGCGATCCTTCCGCCTTAGCCTTCCGAGTAGCCGGAATTACAGGCATGCGCTACCACGCCCGGCTGGTTTTTTGATTTATTGTAGAGATGAGGTCTCGCTGCCCAGGCGGGTCTCGAACCCATGGACTCAGGCAATCCACTCACCTCAGCCTCCCAAAGGCGCAGGATTACAGGCTGAGCCACAGAACCCGGCTTCTCGCTCTCTTTTTTTTTTTTTTAATGCAGAAAGTCACACTAGTGGTCAGGTGAATTCCTAAGCAGTGATCCTTTGGCACAGGTGTTTCCACTTTCACCACTTATGTTGGTTGAACCTATCTATTTGGACAAGTAGCAGTATTTGTTTGTTGCTGCTTATTCCTCTAGAGAAGTTGATAACCTAACCCATAAATTCAGTTTGATTCCTACCAGAATATAAAAGCCATGAGGACAGGGATTTTGTTTAATTACTGCTTTATTTCCAGTACTCAGTAGACCTAGGCACTCAATGACGATGGACTCATTAATTCAGTCAACAAATGCTTACTGAAACATTTACTGGAAAGGGCATTGTATCAGATGATACTTGAGATAGAAGGAATTAAAAGCAAATGTTAGCTGGTCTTGGTGGCTCAGCCTGTAATCCTGCGCTTTGGGAGGCTGAGGTGAGTGAATTGCCTGAGCCCGTGGGTTGGAGACCCGCCTGGGCAACTTGGCGAGACCTCATCTCTACAATAAATCAAAAATTAGCCGGCCATGGTAGTGCATGCCTATAGTTCCAGCTACTTGGAAGGCTGAGGTGAAAGGATCGCCGGAGTCCAGCAGGTTGAGGCTGCAGTGGCTGGGAGCGGCCACTGCACTCCAGTCTGGATGAGAGAGTGAGACTCCAACTCAAAAAAAAAAAAAAAAAAAAAAAAAAAAAAAAAAAAAAAAAGAAGCAGCAAATGTCTCCAGAAGAATATTCAGTCACAAGTAACAGAACTGCCTTAAGCAATTAGACATTTGCTGGTACATGTAAGTGGAAACACAAATTTAGATCAGCTCAGGCTTGCTTGATCCACAGTCAAGGACCCAGGTTTCATCAGGATTGTAGGGTGGCTGTCAGTAAAAACTAGGATAATGATGAAAGAGGAAAACTTCCCACAAAAGTGTGGAAGCCCCTTCCCAGAATCCTCTAGCACTAATTTTGTGTCTCAGTGGCCAGAAATAGTTTACACGCTCGTTCTGGAATTCTGGTTCTCAGACCAATCAGATCCTCACCTGACACTGATGGTAGGGTCAACTTATCCTAAAGCAAGGAGGCTGTGTGGAGGAGGGGCAGCCCTCTGACTAACCTCTGAGAAAGGGAGTAGGAGCTAGGGGCCTGGAGTGGGGGCAGGGTGCAGTCATAGCATTCAGGACAAACTGTAACTAGCATTTGTCATAAAAGTCTATAGTTTTTAAAAAGTGTATGTCTATATTAATCCTTCCAATGATGGTAAAGCAGTGGCTCTCATCCCAGCGGCATATCAGAATCATTTACGGAGAAAACAACCTGGAGAAGATGGAAAATGTTTGTAAATTGGCTGGCAATTGCATTATGGTTCTCATTGTGAACCAATGACTAGAGAAACTGAGGCTTGTTTCCAGAACTTGGTGAATCAATGCTATCTGATATTCCTGATACTTTGCTGAAACTAGTCACCAAGCTTCCTCTTTCAGGACAAAGGGGATTTTAAGAGGCAACACTGGGGCTTTCACATATTTGTTTTTAAATCCACTGAGTGGAAAAACCCTGTGAGATCACCTCTAAGCTCTACCCAAGCTATGTAAGGGATGCACAATCATCTTCTTAGAGAGGGAGGCATTTCAATTCCTCCTCAAAACCAACAAGATAAACTCAATCAAATCCAGTCAGGCTGCAAAAGTGATTAGGAGGAAGGCTGGAAACAACCTGGAGAAGATGGAGGATGTTTGTAATTGGTTGGCAATTGGATTATGTTTAAAGATAATTAGTGACAGATTCAGAATAGAGTTTCCTTTAGTGAATGTGTTAACTACCAGGCAGAGGCTTAGGTGGTTTGCTGATAGCACAGAAGTTAAGTCATCCAGCATTGGGCCAGGACAGACATCATCTATTCACTTTGATGGACACACCCATGCATAGAAATATGTGGACAGATATTTATTTTTTAAAACTTTATCATTACTAACTGTTCTTGATAACTTATTTTCCTGCTTTGGTTTGTCTTTGTTGGTGGTACTGCTGCTGCTGTTCTAAATTGCTTTTTAGTGAACTCTGAAGGGATCTCCCTCATGCAAAAGGAGTTTCTCAGGAGTAGAGAGTTGGCAATAGCCATTCAATTATGTGACTTGAGCTGGACATTCTGGAGACATACTGCCTTTCCCAGGTTTCAAGAGCCCTGCCTCTGCTATCTACCTAAGTGGATTCAGGATGAGAACTCTGAATCAAGAGGTATCTACAGAAGGCACTAGTGTGGTAGTTAGCTTCAGCAATGAAAATAAGCAAAACATATCTTTCCAGTAGGTTTCTAATGTAACCTTTATAAGAGAAATCTTATTTTCTGGGAGGACAATAGAAAAGGAAGAAAGGATACAAGGCTAGAGGGGACAGGACTGCATAAGCCAGTGAGGGCAGAGTTAAGAGTTGGCTCGCCTGGTTCCTAGGCCTAGGCTCCAACATTCTTGGAAGATGAAAGAGGGAGCAGATGCAAGAACAGGAATGTGTGAGAGGGCAGCTGATGTGGGAGTGAAGTGGCAGCAAGGCCTCCCTACAAAGTTAAAGATGACTCACGCCCATTCGGCTGGGAGAACCAGACCTTTCTGTAGGTCCCATCTTTCCTGGGTTGAGCTGGTCTCTAGGTTCAGTAAGACTCATTCTCCTAGTGTCAGTTCTGTAGTCTTCTGTTCAGGGCAGGCCTGAAATCAATAATGCTGATGAACTGAAAATAATTGCACATAAATGAAAATATTTTGGAGAAGTTTGGACTTTGTTTTGGCAAACGAGTTGCTTAAGGACTAGAAGCAAGAACCCTAGAGATATGAATGACTGGCACAAGTAAGTTCACAAAAAGTAATACAAAAGCAAAGAAGGGTAGTCTCTCATCTACAGCTGAGAAGAGTGCAAACACAGTTTCACTGAAAAAGATCACTCTCCTAGCTTCGACTTGTGGCTAGTCTACTCATGTGCTAATGATTATACAAGGTCAGGGAAATGAATCCTTTAGTCCCACTCATCCCCTTGGTGGGAAAATAAGCCTAGCTGCCTCACTGCCATCAAGTCCCCTTACCTAAGCATGTGCACACTGCTCCCTTCCTTGGGCCTTTGCCTCAGGTTCTTTCCTGTCTTTCTCATCTGAATATTTTTATTTTAGAAAGGTTTGTCATAGCATAGAAAGAACTTAGTGGCTAAGAAATGGATAGGCTCCTTACAGATAATCAATTCAAACTCTGTTTCACTCGGGTGTTCACTCATTCAATAAACATTGAGCACCTACTATTTGGCATGTTCTGGAGATCTACAGACAAATAAGACCTGATCCTAAAGGAAAATCAAAGGTGAGGGTACAGTGGAACACCCGATATAACAGAGGTAAGTGCACTTGGGACACCAAGGTCCCACAAAGGAGGAGCACGGGGGACATCTAGGTCCACCTGAGGAAAGGGGTCAGGGAAGTTTTCCAGGAACTGAGGATTGAAGGATGAGTACAGATTAGGAGACAAGAGGACCTTCCACACAAAAAGATCATCACTGGTAAAGCCACAGAAGTGTGACACAGTGGCTCATTTGGAGACCTACAAGTGATCTGGTATAACTAAGACTGGAGATGAGACAGGACCTAGATCTGGAAGGACCTTCTAGGTCGTGCAAAGGTACATAAACTTTATTTCCAAAGCAAGGGATAGAAAGCCACTGGAATATTTTAACCTAAGAAGTGACAAGATCAGAATTGGGATTTAAAATACCATTCTGGCAGCTGAAGAAGAAGAAATTAGGATGACAATTTAGGAGGCTCCTAGGCTATAAATGACATGGAACCAAACTAAGCAGCTGGGAGAGGGGAAAGAGGTTTGAGCTACATAATGGTGTAATAAATGGAGTTAGTGTCCCATTGAAAGAGAATAAGTCCAGAGGGACTCCAGTGTTCCCTCTTATAGAAGAATGTGGGTGGTTTCTCTCACCATGCCACCAGCTCTGGCATGTCTCCCTTTCTTTACTCTCTTCTTTCTTTAATGAACTTTGTTTGAAAACTTTAAAAGAAGAAGAAGAAGAAGAAGAAGAATGTGATAGGTGGCATAATTTCCTGAAAAAGGTAATATAAGAGGAGGAGCAACTTTGGGGGGGGAAGATAATAAATTCCATTATGGAAATGTATGTAAAGTGTCTGAAGCTTCTTTTGCTTTTTTCAGTTTGAGTGAACTGTGTGTGATTTCTTTGTATTTTCCCTGCTTGCGGTTTACTAAGATTCTTGAGTCTATAATTGTATGTCCTTCAGTAAGTTTGGAAACATTTCAGCCATTATTTTCTAAAAATTTCTATATTATTTCTCTTCACTGGAGATTACAATTGTACCTATGTTAGAATTTTTGTCATGGACCTGAGGTCATTGAGGCCCTATTAATTTTTATTTCAATATTTTCTCTCTTTACTTCAGTTCTGATTATTTCTATTTGTCTACAAAGCTGAGGGAAGATTTCTGCTCTCCAAGTCATAAGCCCTGATGTGAGATTGTGTTCAACCAGAAGAAGAGGCACCTTATACTAATGTAATATCTAAGGCATGCCCCTGTGGTGTCACATTTGATGAGGAGAGGGATACTTTTTCCTAAGATTTACAAAAGTGGTCCTGTATAGAACTGACATATTTTTAAACCAATGAGGATTCTTATGAGATTTTGATAGTCTCTTCTTCCTTTTAAATATACTAAACATTATATATTGAAGAGAGAAAATATTACAGATATAGTGAAAAGCCTCATTTAATACTACTCTCTAATCCCAATGCCTCTCCTTTTCCAGAAACAATCACTATTTGAATTTGATATTTTTCATTCCCATGAGTGGTCATATACTTTTGCTATCCATATGTTCCCATAAAAAATAGAAAGTAGTTTCGCATGACTTCAAAATCTGTATAAATGACCTCCTGTACATATTATCCTGCAACTTTTTTTTTACTTAATAGTGTTGTTGAGGTTTATTTGCCCATGTAGATACTTGTACCTCTAGCACATTTATTTTCATTCATTTTATGAATATACAATATTTCACTGAATAAATATGCCACACTTTTCCCTCCATTTTCCTGTTGGTGGACATTCAGGTTGTCACTTGAAAGTTTTTGTTTTTAAGATCAAAGCTGTAGTTTTATGTGTCTCCTTACTACATATACAGGAGCTTCTCTCAGGGTAGAATTGCTGACTCCCAGGGATGTTCACCTTCACCTTTACTAGATAATGCCAACTTGCTCTCCAAAGTAAATATAACAATGTTCTCCCAAAGTCATATATGAGTGTTACCATTTTCTGGGGGTTTTTTTGTGTTTTTTTTTTCTTTAGATTTTAAAATTGCTCTCACACTTGAGGGTCTATTGTTTTTGTTGTATATCCTGATTATCCATAAGTTTATTTATTTGTCATAAGTTTACCAGTCATTTGGGGGGTTCTTTCTTTTGGAAACTGTTCATATATCCTCTTCCTCTTCTTTCTCCTTCTACTTTTCATTTTTCCATTGGGTTATCTGTTTTCTTGAGGATACAGAGCATTTTAAAAATTGTTATTATTATGGTTACTAATTCTTTATTGTAAATATCTTCTCATGGTCTGGTTTGTTTTAAACTTTTTAATGAAGTCTTTAGTTGTATACATTATTTTAAATTTAATATAGTTATTTTAAAAATATTTACAAAAATGAATCACCATAAATCATTTTTAGATGTATATTCTGGAAAGGAGAGGTATCTAAGGTAATTCTTGCCAAATAACCTTCCTTTTCTCTTAAGTAAAAGGGGAGGGCAACTCTTAGAGAGAGCTGTAGAGTTCCTGAGCTTCCTCCTTCAGTCAGCTTGTATTAACTGAGTCCACACCAAATGCCTAGACCTGGGAGTTGGCTGGGGCAGGTAGGGGAAGGGGATGAGATAGGATTTCATACATGGAACACTGCCTTGCTAGAACTTACCATCAGAGGACTAGCAAGGTTAGACTGTATAGTCCTCATATACTGCAGTGGAAGCTCAAAGAAAGGAGAGATTGAGGAAGAATTGAATTATTGTCTGTAGACTGAATACATCAGGGAAGACTGTCAACTTTCTTAACTTTCTATAAACTTAAGAATTACAGACTTAGCCGGGCTCGGTGGCTCAGCCTGTAATCCCGCGCCTTTGGGAGGCTGAGGTGAGTGAATTGCCTGAGCCGTGAGTTTGAGACCCGCCTGGGCAGCGAGACCTCATCTCTACAATAAATCAAAAAATTAGCCGGGTGTGGTAGCGCGCACTTGTAATTCCGGCTACTCGGAAGGCTGAGGTGGAAGGATTGCAGAGCCCAGCAGGTCGAGGTTGTGGTGGCCGGGAGCGGCCACTGCACTCCAGTCTGGACGACCGAGTGAGACTCCAACTCAAAAAAAAAAAAAAAGAATTACAGACTTTTACGACTGCAAAGAAACATACAAGGGGGACCCAAAAAAACCCGGAATTTATTTATTAAAAAGTGTGTATTTATTCTTATATGTTTAAACTTCAGTCTCCTTCAAAGTATTCTCTGATGCAATACACCTATTGAGACACTTTTTCCACTGCTCAAAACCATTTTTGAATTTTTCAATTTTGATGCCTTTTTAGTACTTCTTTTGTTTTTTGTTCCACCTCTTCCACATTGGAAAAATTTTTCCCTTTGAAGACCTTTTTCATCCAGAGAAACAAACAAACAGAAAAAGGTCTCTTGGGCGAGACTGGGTGAATAGGAAGGGCAGGGCACGGGGGTCATGCTATTTTTAGTCAAAAAATGCTGAACACTTAGCGCAGTGTGGGCATGTTGTTTATGTAAATCTCCCATCATGAAATGAGCAAACACATTTAAAGAAACTCCAAAAAACATTCCCTGAAGTCAAATGCAGCCTCTCACAAAAACACTAGCTGGTACACTGATGCCAATGGGTTCCTAAAACACTTACCTAGTGGGGAAGCCTGTACTATGAGGGGTTCTGTCTTTAAAAAATAGTCTTGTTTTTTGGAGTTTCCGCCTCATAAACCAAGAAATGGAGGCTAGCTGAAGCTAAGGCCTCTCTGCTAAAGGTCTTACAGCTAGTGAGAGATGGAATCCACACTAGAACTGCAGGTTCCTGTCCAGACTGCTGTTTCACCTGCTAGACAAGAATATTTATGTCTTCGTAGATCATAAAATAGAGTTCTGAGAGTGGAGTGAAAGAAAAACAAATAAATCAAAATATCAATAAAAACTCAAAAAAGCCCATAAAAACTTAATCTAGGCTTACAAACTGTTAGAAGCAGATATTATATTCACATCAATTTGTCTTACGAGGATATAGGAAAATATGTTACCCTCATTTTTTTCTCTAGGTAAGACACAAAGTAAAATGACTTAACAGGTCAATTTACAAGTCACAGCATAAGAGATTATCCATATTAACATGGGCTCTGTGTTTAATACTTTTAGAAATCACAAGATCAATGGCCACATACGTCTATACATCATAACCACTTCTTGTCTCAGTTACATACATTTTATTCTTCTGTACTTCACTTTAAGTATCAGGATAATTGGCTATACTTCAGGATAATTGGCTGTACTTCACTTTGCCTGTAGAGAAAGCATCAAACTTGGGCAGCCAATCAGTAACACTGAAAAATAAACCACAGTTATGTTGATTAAATTGCTCATAACCAAGCTGCTATTACAGTCCTCATCTTTCCTACCTATATCCCTACCAGCACACATGAGTGTAAAAATCACCTTCAACTGCTTGCAAGAGATATGCTGTAATTAGGAGTATTCAAAAGTTCTTTCTATTATGAAAATGCCTAAAACATTAACCTTTTATATTTTACTGTAATAATAAACTTATAAAGAAATTAATGTGGGTCCAAGTGTTAGAGAAATATCATAACACTAATTATAAGAAATCCATATGTATGCATGTATTCATTTATTTATTTTTGAGTTGGTATCTTACTCTGTCACCCAGGCTGGAGTGCAATGAGCACAATCATAGCTCATCATAGACTTGACCTCCTGGGCTCAGGAGATACTTCTGCCTCAGCCTCCAGAGTAGTTATCAAACCCATCTCATTTTTGAAAATTTTTTTGTAGAGATGAAGTCCCTCTATGTTGCCCAGACTGGTCTTGAACTCCTGGGTTCAACCAATCCTCCTGCCTCAGCCTCACAAAGTGCTGTGATTACAGGTATGAGCCACTGTGTCCAGTCTAATTATAAGAAATCTTTAGAATATTCACCAAAGTCAAATATGACATTCAGTGATATCAAAAATTTGCTTTCTCTGTGTTCTCAAGGAGACCAAATTTAGTCCAACAAAACAGTCACATTATTAAGGATCTACTCGTGCCAGATTTACCTTTCTAGGTGTTGAAGATGCAAAGAACAGGATGTGATTATCTCCTCTTGGATATAATGCCTAAAGGAGCCCAGTTTTAAACACCAATAGTCCAGAGTGTTCTTAATAGATGTAAAAACACTAATGGAGCAGAAGAGGGATGCAAGGAGAGAGAGATATATATATCTACCTGGAAAGCTGGTGAACTGTCACCAATACCCATCGGAACTGGGTCTTTTCAGGCATTCTTCTGTGTGGGAAAGTGGGGAAAGGCAAGTGAGGTAGAACAGACACTAGAGGTGAAGGCAGTAAGATCTGAAAGGGCAGGGAAGGTTTGCATATGGAGTGTGTAGACAGTGCTAAGGCTGTGGCCATACCGCCAATGGCCTTATATGGTAAGTTAACAAGTTGGGATTTCAACAGGTAGGTGTGGGCATGCTTAGATTGTGTTTCCAGAAGATCTAAAGTCAAAACTAGAGGATACATCCCAGGGAAGAAATCCCATTGTTAAGTTGCTGCATTAGGCAAAGTGAAAAATGATGATGGCCTGGTCTACAACACAGGTGATGGGGGAGAGAAAGTACATCAAAAGACTTTTAGGGGGTCTTTAGAAAAGGTTAAATGACTATAAGGGAGGACAGTTATTTCTTCAGCTGAAAAAAAATCAGAAGAGCATCAGTGTCACTGGATACGAAAGAAGCCAAGGTCAGGCAAAATATAAATTTAAAATCTTTTTTATAGTCAATTATACATTTACTACCTGTAAAGAGGTTTTTTTAGGAAACGTTATTTATTTCTCTTTTTCCTTCCCTTTTTATAAAACTCACTCTAATGGCTTCTGATGTACAGGAGTACATTAAATTGTACAGTCACCAATTGTGCCAGAAATTTGTGGAGTACTCTTCAACAGAGGAAATGCTTAACCTTTGTACTTGAGATCCTTTTGCATAAGCAAGCTTCCCTACAGGATAAAATATATATCCGAAATCAATTTGAAACAAACATATCATCTTCAGGAAGTGCTAAGGCCTTCTTCCATTTGTTTTAATCCAAGGAAAACAAGATGAAAAGGTGATGTTTTGTTGTTTCTAATACGAGTAGCTTCTGCAAGAGAGGCAGTGTCAGAGACACCAAAAATAGGGGTGATATCTGAAAAGAATGCCTTCTTCCCTACTGTAGTATATGGACTGAGGTACTATTTCCCCAACTGCTGGGAGTGCTGGTGGCTGATAGTTCTCAATTGAATTGCTCTTAGCTTCTTTCACAGGGACAGCCCCCATCTATTGGATAAGCAGTTTAGGATGGGTGGGCAAAAGGTCCTGGCCACTTGACTTAAGGTGTGGGGGCATCTCAGCTCTAGAAGTCCTATAGGATGACTCAGACCCCTATTGCCACAACATAGAAGCTCCTTCTTCTACCCCAGCAGTCCCCAACTGGCATCACGGACTGGTTCACGTAAGACAATTTTTTCACAGACTGGGTATTGGGGGATGGGGGAGGGAATGGTTTTTGGATGATTCAAGCACACTATGTTTATTGTTCACTTTATTTCTATTATTATCACATTGTAATATATAATGAAATAACTATACAACTCACTATAATGCAGAATCAGTGGGATACCTGAATTTGTTTTCCTGTAGCTAGATGATCCCATCTGGGGGTGATGGGAGACAGTGACACGCAAAATGTGTTGCTTATGTCCAGGCTACTCTAATCTCAGTTTGGTTGCTGTGATTGCAGAAAACCCTGCTTCACAAAGACAGAAAGTTGGTTCAGTGCTTCTGTGGCAATCCCAGGATATTTTTTAACTTTAATCCAGAACATATGAATATACGTTAAACTTGTCTCCAACATACTTTTAAGGCCACCATCATTTGCAATCTCAAGCAGTTGATTCTCTTCTAGCACAGATAAAGTCGATTCACCTGGCTTATTTACAAACGGGTCGCAAATCCATTCCTTCCCAGTTGGGGGGTCTTTTGTGGGTGGGAAGTAATGCTCGAACTCTTTTAAAAGCTGAGATAGGTGATCATGCACCAACTGGGAGAAAGGAGGCCCTGGCTCAGTCTCTTTCAAAATCTGTGCTAATGTTGAAACATGTCAAAAACCCCAATGTTCACTTATCGTGCCCATAATTCCAGTTTGACTTTGAATGTAGCCACTTTATCTGCCGACTTAAACACAGTTGTTTTTCTCCCCTGAAATGACAGACTGAATATGTCACACAAGCAAGTTTTGTGACCCATTCTGTGTCACCGAAATGTGCTTCCAGTATTGACTGTTTTTCTAAAAGAAATCTCTGGAGTAGTTCTCATACCTCAAAAACTCTGGCCCGTGATCTACCTTTAGAAAATCATCTCACTTCTGTGTATAAGAGAAGACGTGTGTGCTCTGCATCCATTTCCTCATAGAGCTGCATGAACAGACACGAATTAAGGCATGTACATGTACATGAATTAAGGCATGTACAACGTGGTTGATAATTGTAATGACATTCTACAAAATGTTGTTAAGTTCAGGAGACATTTTCCAGCAAGCTAGCATTTCTCTGTGGATGATAAAGTGTGTAGACTTACATTCAGAAGCAAACTTTTTGACCTGAGTAGTAAAACCAGGAAGCTGTCAGTCATGGCCGCTGCTCCATCTGTGCATATACCGATACAGAATAATCATTTCAGTTTTCTTGATATGTAATCATCCAAAGACTTGAATATTCCACAGCTGTAGTATTGGTTGGCAACAAAAGTGTACATAACATATCCTCATGCACATCCTCCTGAAAAATATATTACACAAAAACAAGTTTTGTTGCCTTGTTGTCAACATTGGTAGACTCATCAACCTGGATTTCGTGCTATGACTTATTAATCCTAACAATTGTACCTCAGTATCTTCTGCTATTTCGCCAATTCATCTTGTTACAGTACTAGCCAAAAGAGGAACTTGTGCCACCTTTTGAATTGCAATCTTTCCTAAAAATCCACAGAAAATGTTCTTAGCAGCAGGCAGAATCAACTCTTCACTAATAGCAAAGGGCATCTTAGTTTTAGCAATGTGGTTAGCCACTAAGAATGATGCTCTTGGTGCAGACACCTTTGATGAAGTGATGGCCTTCAATAATTACTTCTGTTCTTCGTGTTCACATTTTTTTCTTTTGAGAACCTCCGAAGACTTAGTCTTTTAATGCAGCGTGCTTGGTCTCCATGTGGCAAAGCAGTTTTGAATGTTTCATGGCTTTGTTGGATAGCCGGTTGAAACATATTACACAAAGAGGGCTTAGAGAATATGAGTCACCTGTTGCAATGAGCACATAATTTAAGTAGGACTCTTAGTAGTTTATTTTATTTTATTTTAAGATGTGGGGTACAATTTGGGGTTAGGTATACAAATGTTCATTATGCAGGTACCCTTATTGATGAGGTGTGGCCCTCCCTCCCCTGGCAGATTCCCACTACTGCTATTCCTGCATTCCCCGCCCCCCCCACCCCCGTCAGTTTCCAGCTACTATCAATCTTTTTCGATAATTGTTCAAGGTCTGCTTATGAGTGAGAACATGTGATTCTCAGTCCTTTGTTTCCTGTGATAGATCACTCAGTATTAAAGACTCTAAGTCCACCCAGGTTGCTGTGAAGTTCATGATTTTGTTCTTCTTTATGGCTGCATAATATTCTATCATGTATACATACCACATTTTAAAAAATCCAGTCCTCTTTTGATGGGCAGAACAGTTGGTTCCATGTTCTTGCTATTGTGAACAATGCTGCAATAAACATACATGTGCAGGTATCTTTTTCATAGAGTGATTTGAGTTCTTCTTGGTATATTCCCAGTAGGGGGATTGTGGGGTTGTATGGAAAGTCGATTTTTAGATTTTAGGAATCACCACATTGTTTTCCACAGAGGCTGTACTAGTTTACACTCCCACCAACAGTGTAGAAATATTCCCTTTCGCCACATCCTTTCCAGCATCTGTTGTTTTTTGTTATTGATGATGGTCATCCTGACTGGAGTTAGGTGGTATCTCAGTGTAGTTTTAATTTGCATTTCTTTGATGACTAGTGAGGTTGAGCATTTTTTCATATATCTGTTGGCTGCACCTATGTCTTCTTTTGAGAAGTGTTTATTCATCTTCTGCTCACTTTGTAATGGAGCTGTTTTTTTCTTTTTGGCACGTTTGAGTTCCTTGTAGATCCTAGATGTTAGGCCTTTGTCAGACATACTGTTGGCAAATAAAAATATTTGTGGGCTGTCTCCCTGCTCTCTTGATGGTTTCTTTGACTTTTCAGAAGCTTGTCAGTATGATGAGGTCCCACTTGTCTATCTTATTTCTCATGACTTGGACACTTGGGTTTTGATCAGGAATTAGTTGCCAGTTCCAATTTCCATAGGGTTGTTTCCTGCATTTTCTAAGGTTCTCATAGTTTAATGTTTTACATTTAGGTCTTTGATCCATTTAGAGTTGGTTTTTGTGTATGGTGATAGGTAGGGGTCTTGTTTTAATCTCCTGCATGTGGTCAAACAGTTTTCCCAGCACCATTTACTGAATAGGTTCTCCTCTCTCCAGTGGTTGGTGGTGAAGACTTTGTCAAAGATGAGTTGGTTGAGAAATTGAGGTTTTGCTTCTGGAATCTCTATCCTGTTCCATTGGTCTATATGCCTGTTCTTGTCCCAACATCAGGCTGTTTTGATTATTGTAGCTTTATAATAAGGTTTAAAGTCTGGAAGTGTGATACCTCCTGCTTTTTTTTTTTTTCTTTCTTCTGAGGATTGCTTTGGCAATTTGTGGGCATTTATGTTTCCATATGAATTTCTGTATTTCATTTCTGGGTCTGAGACAAATGCTACTGGTAATTTAATGAGTATTGCATTAAATCTGTAGACTGCCTTGGGTAGGAAGGACATCTTAACAATGTTGATTCTTCCAATCCATGAGTATGGAATATTTTTCCATTTGCTTGTGTTATCTTTGATTTCTTTGAGCAGCGTTTTGTAGTTTTTGTTGTAAAGGTCTTTCATGTCTCTGGTTAGGAAGATACCAAGGTATTTCTCTTTTTTGGTGGCTATTGTGAATGGGATTGTGCTTCTTATTTGGGTTTCTGTTTGTTTTATGTCTTTTGCACATTTATTTTTTACCCTGAGACTTTGCCAAAGTCCTTTATCAGTGCAAGGAAATTTTTGACAGATAATCTTGGGTTTTTGAAGTATAGTATCATGTCATCTGCAAAGAGAGATAACTTGTGTTGGGTGTGATGGCTTAAACCTGTTATCCTAGCACTTTGGGGGGGCAAGGTGAGAGGAATGCCTGAGGCTGTGGGTTTAAGACCAGCCTGGGCAACATGGTGAGACCTTGTTTCTATAATAAATAAAAAAATTAGCTGAGAGTGGTAGAGCACACCTGTAGTTCTGGTTACTTGGAAGGCTGAGGTGAAAGGATCACAGGAGCCCAGCAGGTCGACGCTGGGATGGCATGAGCGTGCCAATGCACTCCAGCCTGGGTAACAGAGTGAGACTCCTACTCAAAAAAAAGAAAGAGGTATAAATTGACTTCTTCTTTTCCTATTTGGATACCCCTGATCTTCTCTTGTCTGACTGCTGTAGCTAGGATCTCCAAAACTATGTTGGAAAGGAGGGGTGAGAGCGGGCATCCTTGTCTTGTTCCAGTTTTTGGGGGAAATGGTTCCAATTTCTGTCTGTTTAGCAGTATGCTGGCTATGGGTTTCTCATAGATGGCTCTTACTATTTTGAAGTATGTTCAGTCTTTTGTCTGTTTAGCAGTATGCTGGCTGTGGGTTTCTCATAGATGGCTCTTACTATTTTGAGGTATGTTCCATCTATGCCTAGATGTTTGAGGGTTTTTACCAAGTAGGGGTGCTTTTTCCATGTCTAATGATATAATCATGTGATTTTTGTTTTTACATCTGTTGATGTATTTAATTATGTGTATGGTCTTACGAATGTTGAGCCAGCCCTGCATCCCAGGGATGAAGCCTACTTAGTTGTCGTGGATTATTTTTAAGGTGTGTTGTTGGATACGGTTTGCTAGGATCTTGTTGAAAATTTTAGCATCTATGTTCATCAAGGATATTGGCCTGTAGTTCTCTTACTTTGTTGGATCTTTACCTAGTTTGTGTATCAATGTGATTTAGCTTCATGAAATGATCTGGTGAGAGTTTCATCTTTCTCAATTGCCTGGAATACTTTCAGTAGGATTGGTATCAGTTCCTCCTAGTATGTTTTGTAGAATTCTGCTAGAAATCAATGGGTCCAGGGCTTTTTTTTTGGTAGGTAATTTTCTTATGACATAGTCAATTTCCTGGATTGTTATTGGTCTATTTAGGGTCTTGATTTCTTCTTGTTTCAACCTGGGGAGGTTGTCGTGATGTAAGAAAGTCCTCCATTTCATTTATATTTTTGAGTTTGTTTCCATACAAGTATACATAGTAGTCTCTGATAATCTTTTGTCTTTCTTCGGGGTCAGTTGTGACTTGATCTTTTGCATTTCTGATT
>NW_007245716.1:0-58415 GCF_000164805.1 Carlito syrichta
AAAAAAAAAAAAAAAAAAAAAAAAAAAGAGCAGTCTAGATCATTTACTTTACAAAATTGAGGAAGAATAAATGGTACATATTTAAAGAGTATAATTTGATGAGTTTTGGCATGCATACACGACGAAACCATTATCACAATCAAGAAAATGGGCATATCCATCATTCTCAAATTTCTCCCATCATTTTTCTTCCTAGACAACCAATGATGTGCTCTTTCTGTTACTACAGATTAGGGTTTGCATCTTCTAAAATTTTGTATAAATGGAAACAGACCATACTACTTTTTGTCTGGCTTATTTTTTGCTTCATAATGATTATGAAAATCACTTATGTTAGTTTCTTTGTTGCAATTTTCCCCCGATTTCTATGTTGTATTTTATTGTGTGAATATACAACAGTGATTTTATTCATTCACACAAAACACTTGGGTTGTTTCTAGCTTTTGCTACTACAAATAGAGCTGCTATAAATATTCTTATGTAAGTCTTTGTATGGAAAAAAGTTTTTATTTCTCTTGGGTAAATACCTAGGAGAGGCATTGCTAGCTTATTTGGTAGGCATGGATTTTGACACTTTAGGAAACTACTAATCTGTTTTCCAAAGTGTTTGTACCATTTAATGTCCTTATCAGCAGCATACTGGGGGGGACCCAAAAAACGCTGGAATTTATTCATGAAAAATTGTGTGTTTATTCTCACATGTTTTAACTTGTCACCTTCAAAGTACTCTCTGTTTGATGCAGTACACCTATCAAGATGCATTGTGCACTGCTCAAAACAGTTTTTGAACTCATCAATTTTGATGACTTTTGGTGCTTCTGCTGTTTTTTTTTCCCCACTTCTTCCACATCAACAGAACGTTTCCCTTTGAGGACTTTTTTTCATTCAGGGAAACAAACAAACAAAAGTTGGTAAGAGCAAGACTGGGTGAATAGGAAGGGTGGGCATGGGGTCATGTCATTTTTGGTCAAAAACTGCTGGTAGTGTGGACAGGTGCGCTTGTAAATCACCCAACATAAAATGGGCAAACATGTTGAAAGAATCTAAAAAAGAAAAAATTCACTGAAGCCGAATGCAGCCTCCTACAATGCCAGCTGGTACACTGGTGCTGATGGGTTCCTAGAACATGTACCTACTGGGGAAGGCCTTTACTACAAGGGACCTGCTCTCCAAAAAATTATTCCTTTTTTTTTTCTTGTCTCCCCTTCATATGAGAGCTACATTTGCTCCCTTGTGCCAACATTTGGTATGACTTGTTTTTTTTTAATTTTAGTGATTTTATTTGGTATGGTGTTTATTTCATTTACCTTTTGTCCATATAGATATTTTAAGAAAGGAAAAAAACCATATTAAAATTGTGATGTACAATATATACCAGTAACAAAAGATGAATACAAGTCATGTTTGACTTACGAAATTACAGGACGTGCTCAAAGTGGTTATCATCAGTGTTCAGACACTTCTGATTATGGTGAACTAAAAGTAATGTATAGATAACAGATCTTAAAATGTGTATACTTTTTTTGGCACCCGTGTGTGTGTGTGTGTGTGTGTGTGTGTGTATACTAAAAACTAAAAGTCAACACAGAGACTGGGAGAAAATATTTGTACCACATCTATCAGTCAAGGGCTTGTTTCAGAATTAGGAGACAACTAAATTTTTTTAACTGGTCCAAATTTTTTAGAAGAAATTTCACAAAAGAAGATATGTATATGAAGATAAATATATATAGATATAGATATACGAAGGTATATGTGTATATGTGTGTGTGTGTGTGTGTGTCGTTTGTGTGTGTGTATGTGTGTGTGTGTGTGTGTGTGTCTGTGTTGACTTTTAGTTTTTTTAATGGTCTCCTTAGGAAAGTAAAAGTTTTTAATTTTGATGAAATTTTTTATCAATTTTTTCTTTTGTGAGTTATTTGCACTTTTTTGTTCTATGGAACTTTTGTCTTCCTAAGATTACTAAGATTTTCTCCTGCTTTCTTCTAGAAGTTTTAGGGTTTTAAATTTTAATTTGGGTTTGTGATCCATTTGGGTTAATTTTTTGTGTAGGATGTAAAGTATTATTCTTTTTTTTTTCATAGACAGATCTAGTTGTTTCAGTACCATTTATTTTCCAAAAGATTCTCCATTCCCCCATTAATGTGCCTTGACATTTTTGTCAAAAATTAGTCAGTTCTTAAACGTGTGGGGAAGATGACACAGAGTATATTTAAATACTTTGTCTACAAATCTCAGTGGCGTAGTTGAATAAATGAGTGGAACATGTATTTACATGGCTATGAATATCTTATTTTCATCAAATATAGCTTGCTTTTAATTATTTATGTATATTCCAAAATAAATAAAGCCATTTCCTTCAAGTCTAAAACCCCATGAATGATAACATCCACATTACAAAAACAGAAATCATCCTGCCCATCATTAAATATATATAGTTTTCTGGTGAAGACAAGCCTTGTTCCAGATATTTGAATTTGATCATGTCCAAAGGCTCCAGAATTTTCTTCAAATGCAAATACACTTGGAAGTAACGCATATAAACAAAACCCTTCAATTTTCCTTTAAAAATTCCAGACCGAAAATATTGATGAAATAATCATAATTCAGTGTTCTAAATTAGGAGTGTCAAATAAACCAATATTTAATTCTGTGACAAAGAGAAAAATATGAAAAAGAAAACTCAGTGGCTATGAAAATAGAGATCTAAAATTTTAATGATTTAAAAAATAGCCTCTACATACAAGATGACAAAGAGAGTAATACAGGTTGAACATTTTGGTTTTGAAAATGTGAAATGTCACCACTTAGTTTAGATCAAGTCTGCCATCTCCTAAGAAACACACATTATACAATGAAATCTATAAGGACATACTTTTTAACTTCAAGTGTTGTTGATTTTCAGCAGCCCCTTTCCTCCACATATATTTCTTTATAATAATGCAACTTTTAATCTTCTTTTGGCAGAGCAGAATTTCGAGAATTACAATAGCAGTTTAGAAAAGCACCTTGTATAAGAATTTATTTCCACTGATTTCTTATCACACTGAGATCATGAATTCTTCTTTTTTATTTCTGTTGCAATGATTTGCTTGTTCAAAACAAGCAAGTTTAATTCAGTCAAGGCATATTATTTCCAAGTAGGCTGGAATAAAGCCAATAAATAAGAATTGAACTGAAAGCCCACAGATAACATGCCTCTTGACTTGGTAATATGTGAATACATTTACCCACTGGGTAGGAAGTATTTCATTTGCCCTATGAAAAATCTGATGTCAGTGTCTGTACTGCATCAACACCAGCAGTGAGAAGAGACAGACTATGATGAGCTGTGATATGGTGGTGGGGTTTATACACAAGGTTATTGTCACAAGAAATTATGAAAATTAGATGGACTTTGTTGGCTAATTGCTCTGAATATCAGATCTGTGTGTGCGAGTTTTCAAGAGGTCACAAGACCAACAATAACATATCTTAGATAGCAGAATATGGCCTGGTGGTTCTAAAGTTCAGTGATTAAGGACTGGCCAGTTTTCCTCAGGTAATGGGGATAGTAGCACATAAGTGAATGTTAAGATTCAGAGAAGCCTCAACTTACAAGTGCAAGATGGGTTTATTTCTTCTTTTTTGTGGACAATCATAGTCTGATATGAAAGTTTGATAGATCTTTGTAAACACTTGCTGCAAACAATATTTTGGTTTTCTTTTGTTTTTTGTTTTTGAGTCACAGTCTCACATCTCACTCTGTTGCTCAGGCTGTAGTGCAGTGACATAATCACTGCTCACTGCAGCCTTTATGTCCTGAGCCCATGTGATCCTTCTGCCTCAGCCTCCTAAGTAGCTGGGACTACAGGTGCATGCCACCATTGCCAGGCTGATTTTTTTTTTTTTTGTGGAGACAATGTCTCGCTATGTTGTCTAGGTTGGTCTTGAACTCCTGGGTTCAAATAATCCTCTTGCTTCAGTCTCCCAAAGTGCTGGGATTCTAGGTGCAAGCCACTACCCCTGTCCAACAATATGGTTTTTACAACTCTAAAAACATTCTTTGAAAACGTCATGGCTGAATCACTCATAAATGTAGAAGATCAAATAGTCCCAGGGAGACAAGTACTCTCCTTTTATGGTAGCTTTCTCTCAATGTTAAAACACCCAATTCTAACTGTGGACATGGCCTCTAGACACATGGGTCTCTCTTCTCTCCAGCATCTGAATATCAGAAATTGGATTAACATTTACTTTCTGAAATTTGCTCTACAAGAGGGCTTTTGGGCATTTGGCCATAATGTGTTTAAGACAGCCAATTTTGAAACGGGTTTCAATACAAGAGTAAGTCATACTATGCTTCATTATTTGGAGGTCAACACTTGCAAATATACCATGCTTCCTAGAGTTGGGAGTGCCAGGCTGAGAATCATCACTTAGACATGTAGAGCAATATTACAACCAGTGGGTATATTTTCTAAAAAAACAAAAACAAAAACAAAATGCAGCATTAGGAGGTGCTTACTAAGGTGCTTCTTAATTAATGTTTTTTAAATGGAATGTATTAGACAAACATCTACAAACACACATGAATACACAGGCAAACACAAGCACATGGGCAACTTCTGTACAGTTTATGTCTTAGATACTTATGTGTATACATAAGAACCACTCAGGGGGAAAAAAAGATTTCCCTCTCCAGCTCCCTGAATCTCTGAAAGTTGTCTAACCCATAATTTGTTAAAATATTTCATTTTCATATAAAATATCTACAAAAATAGATAACATTTACAAAAACCAGATAGTATTTCCAGTTTTCCTTAGTGACCTTGAGTTCAGTCCCCTCTTCCTCTTTTTCTTCTCAGAATGTTGCCATCTCCAGCAAAGAGCGCTTGAACAGCTGCGCATTTCTGGATAAGTCTGTCACTTGGTGCACCATCTCCTGCAGGGCTGGGGTGCTGGGGTAATGCAACGCGGCCATCTTGGTTGCCATGACTATGGTCTTGAGCTGTTCACAGAGTTGGTTGCTGGAATTCATCACTTTGTTGCGAATGTCCTGGGCAGCCACCTGCCTTGTCAGCGTGTCTCCAATGAACACCAGTTTGTGTGCGCTGAGGATGACGAATTTGCTATGTGCCACAAAGATTCGCGGAGGCTGGGCTGAGCTGACACAGCTAAAGAGTGCGTCAATGGCATTGAGAAGGGAGATGAAATGAGTCTCACATTGGTCATAGTAGAAGCAAAGCAACTGCCGATCCTGAGCACCCACGCTGCTGTTTGTGGTGGGCAGATTCTGAGAGGGCTTCCACTTTGAGATGTCATTCTCCACAGGCTTTGTAATTTCTTTTTCTAATAGCTGAAACTGACTCAGCTGCAATGAACACAAAAGTAGATCTCATTAGTGCAAGGAAGTGTGTTGCAATGGAAATTAACATGGGTTTGGAGCTAAAAGACAGGTATGTTATTAGCTGTGAGGCCTTGGTCCAGTTGCCTTGTTTTCCTAAACTGTAAAATATAGATGTTGGGCAAGATGATCCCAAAGGAATCCTCTACCTCAAACCTTCTATAATTGAACTGTCAGTCTCCTCTGCCCTCCTCAGCCCTGGTACAACTTAATGAAGGTTAAATGGGCTAATATTTACAGAGTGCTTAAAATAGTGTGTGGTATATCACAGGTTCTGTGTAAGTGTGTGTTAAACCTTGAGTGATGGCAAGGGAAAACCAAATGTAGTGATTTCCTTGTGAAGTAAATCACTGACAGTTTTTTCCTTCTTGGAGAGAGACTTGACTGTCTCAAGGTACTCAGATAAAATGACAACTCGTGATGCTTTTATATTTCTCCTACTCTGTCAAGACTTATAGATATGTTATAATCCAGCCCTACCAGGAAGACTAATGCATATAAGTATGTGTGCACTTGTGGAAAAGACCCCATTTCTAAGGAAATCTGAATGCTAATAGTGCATCATAATACTTAGCCCCTGCCGCCTCCAGAGCTGTTAAAAGAAAAGGGCCTTACCCAGAGTCACAGTCATCCCATGTTAGGTTTCTCTCTCCTTTCCTCATTGGTCCCAATGTGTATTATTTAAATTGTAATTACAATAATTTCTAGCTATTCCACTAAGACTCAGGAGAGGCTCCACTTTTACAGGTATGAACTATCTATGATCTGAACTTTGGACTCAGTTAATCTCCTTCCCTGAGGTAGGGTGAGTCAGAGCAGGGATAAGCTTACCCAGCTTCTCAGAGAAATGCACAGCCAGCTTTACTGTTCTATGAAATCTGCTTTCTTTCTAGGGAATTACTTTCATTTCAACAAGTTCCTTAAAGCTCTGAAGTCTTACTTGGCTGAATGCCAAGGCAAACATGAACAGATGCAGAATGATGTTCCAAGATATTTAATAATAATGAATTATATTTCATATAGCTTATGCTTTTGCAAATGTGTCCAACAATATATCATCTCAGTAGATTGGGAAGGGTACTTTCCTATTTTATAGATAAGTAATTGAAGCCCAGGAAGGTTATGTGACTTGACATGGTTGGTATTCAGAAAGCAAGAATTAGAATTCAGATTTCCTGAATACTACATGCCATTTCATATTCATTTCATTTAATTTCATCTTTAAAAGCTTGTAAATCCTCAATTCATTTATCTTTATTGTATTCCCTTGTCCTAGCATGACCAATCATTATCTGCCCTACTCATACTTGACTTTTGAATGTACACGCCATGCCCAAAGTCCTTGGTAAATGGGCTTGGATATATTTGAAAACATTGAATCCTGTCTTCATACCCTTAGATTGAACCAAGGATAGTCAAGCCATAGGCTTGTGTTGTTTGTTGGTGAGAGAGAGAGAGCGAGAGAGAGAGAGCCCAATCATACTCTCTTAGGAATCTGATGAACCACAGAAGGGAAGAAAGCTGAGAAGAAAAGCCATACATAGAAAGGACTTTGAGTGGCCCATTTATGTGTTCTGTAAAGTTACAGGGGAGTCAAATGAGTAGGTAAGCAGAGAAAATATCAGAAAATAGGAGAGAATGAAGCAGACTTACAGACAAGCAAAGGAAGTACATGAAAAAGAGATAATTTATAGTACTAGTACTCACCAGACTTGGTTATATCTTCAATTTCTGTTTTTGAATTATTCTACAATGGTTTTACTATAAAACCCATTTGCTTGGGCTAAATTAATTAGGTCTTGTTTGTTGTTGTTGTTTATTTTGAGTTGAGGTCTTTGTCTCCCAGGCTGGAATGCAGTAGCATGATTCTGGCTCACTACAGCCTCCTCCTGGGCTCCATTTCATTCTCCTAAGTAGCTGGGACTACAGGTGAACACCACTACATTCAGCTTTTTTTTTTTTTAATTTTAATTTTTGTAGAGATGAGGCCTCACTATGCTGCCCAGGCTGGTGCCTACCTCCTGGGCTCAAGTGATTCTCCTGCCTTGGCCTCCCAAAGAGCTGGGATTACAGGCATGAATCACCACATCTGGCCCAAGTGGGTCTTTGTTTTTTGAGACCAAAAACTTTAACCCAAATAGTCCAAATATATCAAATATGCAGACTTAGCCTTAAAAAATTGCCATTTAGATGTAATCTAGGTGCACCCAGATGGATTAGCAAGGTCATAAACCTTCTCTTTGCGCTTATATTCTATTATATGCTTTGGAGCCTATTTATGCCAGTAAGCTGAAAGGATCAAAATCATAATTGTTTGAAATTGTACCTTCCCTGCTCTGTGGGAAATCTTTTCAACACCAAGCTATTTTGGCTCTGCTTGAACCTACCTGATGATGTTCCAGCTGCATCTTGTTCTGTTTGATGATGTTCTCTTTTTCCAATAGCTCTTTCTGTTGCCTCTCAAACTCCTCCTTACCCTGTTATTTTTCAACATAAAGAACACATTATGTCATCACTGTGATTCACTTATGCCAACAATTTCATTGACAAATACATAAATACTCTTTCATTTCCCACTGCCTTGGCAATTCCCCAAATACCCAATCAGGCCCTGTGAACCCCAGACAGGGATGACATGCTTTTCCACCAGACTTCCAGAGTCACTGTGTAGGTTGAATCTGAAAAATAAAGCCTATTTCCATGTGAGGTGTCATGCTTTCTGCTCCACTTTACCATTTTTCAGAGAGCTATCAATGATCCCATACGAACTCCCTAAAAAGTATTATTTCTCAGAGTTCTTTTTTTTAACAGATATGTGAATCCATAAATGTCCAAACAGATATAAAACATGGTCTACATTTCATTTCTAGTTTCTTAAATCATCTATAGATCTCTATTCCAAATCAATATTTCCCAATATACAGAGTTGGACAACCAGTGAGGTGTTTGAATATTGAATATCTCCATTCACTCTCTCCCTACATCCTTCCTTGACACCAGGTGAGACTCAGTTCTCCCTTGCACTCTCACTTGAACTCAAGGGGATTTGGTAGTTTAATAGTTCTTAGTATAATCTGTGGCTCTCAGTCAAATTGAAAGGAAGGCAGAATTAAGGTAGTAAGCCTTGGCTGAATGTGGTGGCTCAAGACTGTAATCCCAGCACTTTGGGAGACTGAGGCGAGAGGATTGCCTGAGCCCGGGGCTTCAAGACCAGCCTGGGTAACTTGGTGAGACCTCGTCTCCACAATAAATCAAAAAATTAGCCGGGCATGGTGACACATGCCTGTAGTTCCAGTTACTTGGAAGGATCACCTGAGCCCAGCAGGTAGAGACTGTGATGGCCATAAGCAAGCCACTGCACTCCAGCCTGGGCAACAGAGTGAGACTCCAACTCAAAAAAAAAAGATAGTAAGCTCAATTCTAAATAGTGGATCTTGGTAGAGATCCATTCCTCAAAGTGGAAGGGAAAGCTATCAGAATTCCAAGTCAACTTGGAACTTGGTGGAATTCCCACTTGCAGGAGGCCAACTGTGACTGTCCAATGTCTCACACACAAATCAAGCTCTAGGCCAATTGGCCAAGGCACAGTGGAAATCTATCTGAGATGGGATTAAGTTTGTAAGCAATTTTACAACAGACAACCTAACACACACACACACACACACACACACACACACACAGACACACACACACAGTAGATCTATAAGAGATTTTAGAAATTCTCTAGTGCAGAGGTTTTCAACTTTTTTTAACAGTGAAACAATTTTTTAAAAATAAAGTATTATGTGAAACTATCATAAATTATAAAGAGAGTGGAACTAATATTATTACTAGAGGACCTACTAACCTACTTGATAAGTCTCCTGCTTGCCTGAGGCATATCAATGGGATCAAATCGAACCTGCACTTCACTCATTTTGCAAATGAAGACATTTAGGCCCCGGGGAGGTTAAATAAGAGGTAACATAATAAGTGTCGAAGAAAGTGTCTAGTCTAGAGCCAAGGGCTCCAGGCTCTCAGTCCTGTGTTTTTGCTACTGTATAACATCATCTTCAATTTGTGGATCACTCGGATTAACATTGGTTATGCTCTCTCCTTTCACAGTCCAGCCTGACAGCCTTATAGGTACTAGCCTTGGCTCCCTGCATATGAGTACAGGTGTTTCAAAAGTCTGGCTTTCTTACCTGTAGGTGGACATAATCGTAGTCATCCATCCAGCTCCTCTCAGAACCATCACTGCTGCTACAGTCAGTGGCTTGGTCCTTGCCCAGGTTTGGGGGCAGTGGCTTGTTGTGGGCCTGGGCCTTGCGGTCACCAGGATGCAGCAGCTGCATCTGGGAGCCACCATGTGGATACTCTGTCGAGTTCATGATGCTCTCGGGCCCATTCTTTAGATGCAAGCTGCTGGGGCCTGGTCTGAAGAGGATCTCTGCATTGGTGTGGATAGTTGTGGTGAGCTGCTTGGCATCATCAGGCACTGTCTTTGCCACCATTACAAACCGGTCCAGATCATCACACTTGTTCTGGGGTTTGTTGATGGCCAGGATATTCAGGGACCAGTTGCACTCATTTAAGTCATGGCTGGTTTGACTTAGAATCTGGTGGGAGTCCTCCACTCGTTGGAGCTCCCGCTTCATTTTGTTATGGAGGATGAGTTCTGGGAGGCAGGAAGCATTTGCTACAGCTCCCTTGGCAAAATGGAGGTACTCCCTCAGGAACAGCTCCACTTTGTCCACCGCAGTGCGGATCTCATTGATATGTCTCTCCATGTATCCATAACATCGCCAGTCGGTGGTGACCAGCACTATTAGGCTGGAGACACCCATCTCCAGGGCCTGCTGGAGCCGCTGAAGTCTCTCGATAGCAGTGTCTGGATCCAGTAAGAGCCTTTTGTCCTGAGCTGTAGAGGCTGATAATGAGGACTCCTTGGAAGAGGTGGAAGACGTGGACATGTTGCTCCTGGTGCTGCCGGTACTGGAGAAAGACAGTCGGTTGATCCCATCCACCACGTCCTGAGAGCCTTTAGCATCTGGTGGGTTATGTAGAGGGACATCATAAACACCATCTCTTTCTTCAGGGTTTGCTTTCTCACTGGTTTCTGCCGGTGGTTCAAGAAACTGAACTCCTCGGGGGACGTCGTACGCATCATTCTGAGTGCCCACCGACTGTCCCAGCTGTGGGGGTGAATGGTTCAGGGCAAGGCTCTGGTGCCTTCTCCCCACTGGTTCCACAGCTCCTGGAACGTCACAGTTATATTTTATGTGACGGTCCTTCCCCACCGACTTGGCACCAGTTGGAGGAATGTCATAAACCCCCTCGGGTCTGAGGTCTGGCCTTCCAGTTTGTTTCATGGGAGGGGGGAAGTCATAGTCTTTTTCCCTAAGTGCTGCCTCATCTCGGCAAGTAGAGGGTGGAATGGTATATACCTGAAAAGTAAGTAGAAAGCAAATCATTCCTTTTTCAATTGACTCAGGGGAACCTGCAGAAACTGCCAGTCCAAAACACGCATCCCAGAATCTTCAGTCCTGTTTGCCAGATCCTTCTCTCCCACCCTTTACCCACAAATGGCTAGCATTTCCAAAGGCTCTCCTCTGTGCAGTTCTCACTTCCCTCATCCCTTGACAAGTGTGTCCACTCTCATGTTCTTGGTGCTGACTCAAATGTGGAGCCCTCCTGGCTAAGTTACTTGCCGCTGGGTTGCAGTCCCATGTTTCTGATCACCTCCTGGGTATCCTTTCTCAGCTGATCTGTGCTGAGAGGCAGATTATGCAGTAACATACTGGACTGGGTATCAGATGACCTGAGGTCTCTCCCTGGTCATCATATCATCTGTGTGAGGCTGAATGTGTTGCTTAGGTGTTCTGAGACATAGTCCCCTTATCTATAAAATAAGGGTAACTGCTGTCCTGTGCAGATGTACCCCAGGAAGTAGCAGGGTGAGTCAAACAACCCATACATGTGGACTGAGTAAACTCTAAAACCCCCCATAAATCTGAGCTCTATTAGTATGTGCCAAACTGAACTAATTATCTTCCCTTCCAAATGACTTTCCTTATTGATCTCTTTTTTTTCTTTTTGGCTGGGAGCCCCTGAATATGGAATCCTTAGGATTATCTTTAATTACTTCTTTTCTTCCTTGCTTCCTTTGTTTACTCTTTCATCAAGACTACTTTTCCCAAAGTCAGGCTCGGTGCCTCAGCCTGTAATCCCGCGCCTTTGGGAGGCTGAGGTGAGTGGACTGCCTGAGCCCGCGGGTTCGAGACCCGCCTGGCCAACTTGGCGAGACCGCATCTCTACAATAAATCAAAAATTAGCCGGACGTGGTGGTGCGTGCCTGTAGTTCCAGCTACTTGGAAGGCTGAGGCGGAAGGATCACCGGAGCCCAGCAAATGGAGGCTGCGGCCTCCAGTCTGGGCGACAGAGTGAGACTCCAACTCAAAACAAACAAACAAACAAAGACTACTTTTCCCCCTTTGGGTTCACTCTTCTTGTTTTGTTTTTTGGGTTTTTTTTGAGTTGGAGTCTCACTCCATCGCCCAGACTGGAGTGCAGTGGCACGCTCCCGGCCACCGCAGCCTCCATTTGCTGGGCTCCGGCGATCCTTCCGCCTCAGCCTTCTGAATAGCCGGAATTACAGGCGAGTGCCACCACGCCCGGCTAGTTTTTTTTAAATTTATTGTAGAGATGAGGTCTCGTCAAGTTGCCCAGGCGGGTCTCGAACCCTCAGGCTCCCAAAGTGCTGGGATTACAGGCTGAACCACCGAGCTCAGCCTGCCCTTCTTGTTTTATCCAGGAAAACTCACACACACTCACTCACTGCATTTTGCTGCCTTGTAGTAGCTCACTTACCCCTTTAGTAGGAGGGATGTCATACACCCCTTGAGGTTTTATTTCTCCCACTGGAACTGAAAACACAGGCCCTTTCACTGATGAGGGAGGGATGTCATATACCTGAAGAAAAACACTTGAGTTACTTATAGATCTATTTACCAGGTTATATACTGGCTTGATCTCTGGCAGCATTCCATGATATAAAGGGTTGATGGAATTTTTTTTTTTTTAGTTGGAGTCTCACTCTGTTGCCCAGACTGGAGTGCAGTGGCCGCTCCCGGCCACCGCAGCCTCGACCTGCTGGGCTCTGTCGATCCTTCCGCCTCAGCCTTCTGAGTAGCGGGAATTACAGGCATGCGCTACCACGCCCGGCTGATTTTTTGATTTATTGTAAAGATGAGGTCTTGCTGCCCAGGCGGGTCTCGAACCCGCGGACTCAGGCAATCCACTCACCTCAGCCTCCCAAAGGCGCGGGATTACAGGCTGAGCCACCGAGCCCGGCTGGAATTTTTACTTATAAGTTTTATGTTCTTTGACTTAGATTGAACATAAAAATAATCTTAAATGAAATACCTATACTGCCTGTACTTTAAAATGTAAATTAAGTTTTGTTCTTTCTGAAGTAAAGTGACAAGGCAACAAAAGCTTTCTCAGGTAAAGAGTAGGATTTCCTGATAAAGCAAATTCAGAAAACAATTTAAATAACATTGAATAAAATGGCTACTGGGTAGACAACCTAATAAAGCTTCATATGAAATATAATTTGTAAACTTCCTTTCCTCTACAGCCATGAAGGAATGCTCAGAACACCTCTCCCCTGTGACCACATTCTGAAACGTACCCCTTGAGTCGTATGGGAAGGAGGGATGTCATAGACGTCCTTTTGGTATCGGGATGGGTATTCATATACATAGCCATGGCCTGTCCTCACTGGGGTTATCACCTGTGGGTGAGAAGACAGAGTGTAAAATTCTAAACTCACATCCTTGGGGAGTCTCCTAACCTCCTAATCAGATACTCATTCCTCATCTCTCCTGCATAAAAAGAAAGAAATAAACTGAAGAGAAAATAAATGAGATAAGAAGATAACAGAAAACTTTAAAACCCTCTTGAATCCCACCCAATGAGGAACAAGTCGCTGAAATATCTCTATTACTCTTCCTCATGGTAACAAAATCAAGCTGGGCTCGGTGGCTCAGCCTGTAATCCTGTGCCTTTGGGAGGCTGAGGTGAGTGGATTGCCTGAGCCCGCAGGTTTGAGACCCGCCGGGGCAACTTGGCGAGCCCTCATCTCTACAATCAATCAAGAAATCAGCCGGGCGTGATAGCGCGCGCCTGTAGTTCCAGCTACTTGGAAGGCTGAGGCGGAAGGATCGCCGGAGCCCACCAAGTCGGGGCTGTGGTGGCCGGGTGCGGCCACTACACTCCAGTCTGGGCGACAGAGTGAGACTCCAACTCAAAAAAAAAAAAAAAAAAAATCAGCTCAAAGTTAATCACATAGAACTGATAAACTCAAAACATATTCCCAAAATATACTTTAAAGGACTTGTTTTTAAATCACAAAAGACCTAGATGATCTCTTTGAAGCATCAAAATGCAGCATACTGAAATTTTTTTTAAAAAGGCTCTGAAACTATCTGTAAACTGAATAATGCCATAGAGTTCAGCCACTTAAAATATCTCACATACCTTTCCCAGTATGCCTCTTCATTTGACATTATTATTATGATTACAGTGGAAATTCCATGGGCCACAGTACTTTACAAAGCCAATGCTCAAACAGTGCTGTCCTTAAAAGCTTCTAGGAGCTTTCAATCTCACTTATGAAATAAACAATATTCTGAGTCAGAGAGCCACCAGGAACAGAGTTCAGGGCTCCTGACCTCTAGTCTCTAATCATTTTCCCATTTCCACCAGGAAAGAAACTATCCCTGATAGTACCTACATCCAAGGCATATCAGAAGTCAAATACACTCATCATAACTGGCATCTGGAACCAATGTCAGTGAAATGAATCTCACCAGACAGGCTCCTGTTTTATTACCTACATTCTTCATTGGTATGCTGAGCACCAGTAGAAAACTCATTTGCTTAACTCATTTTGAAATATATTTAATCCTCCAAGGGCTTCTAAATTGCCAGGGTCTTGCTTCTGCTTAATTCCCACCTCTTCACCCCTTAATCACTAACAGTGCCCACCTCAAGTATTACCCGCGACATCTTTGGAGAGAACAGACATTACAAATTAGGAAGAGCTGGTTGTTCCTTGAGAAACCATCACATTTTATCCATTCTCTGATGTGAAAACTCTGGCGTCAGGCTGCCTACAAAACTATGTAAAAAATGTTCTGCATCCGTCTTATGCTGAAATTGGTGGAACTCAGCCAAATGTGCCCCTCTCCAGGGGCTCTAAGATGCCCTAGTTCAATTTGGTTTTAAATCCCTAGTGCTTACAATGGATTATTTCTTGTAATGAAGGTAAAAGAAATTAGCATGCAGTCGACATTTCCATCAAGTCTCTCCACTGTCTCGGGTTTAAAAAAGGAACCTATTGCTTTAAGGTTTGTTGGCCCAGAGCATACAGAGCCTTTTTTACAGAGTGGCCACTGTATTGTGCATGGCAGACTTTCCTTTTTAAAGCAGGGTGCCCTTTAGTAAGGAAAAACAGTGTTCCTAATGCCCTTATATGATTTTTTTTTTTCACTAACTATTCACCAGGAGAGAAATGAAGATCTTCTCTGAATCTATCTCATCAGCCCCTCTATTTATAGTGCTCTGTTTTGGCTTTATAATAGAACCTGCTCACAATGCAGTTTTTGTTCTATCCAAAGGTTTCTAAGAGTGGATTTTATCCATAGTTGCCAACTTAGTAATAATGCTAATGGAAAACCAAGGCTAGTTGTGCAGAAGTCCAGCTTAACTGTTCATCTTTTGTTTAAAAACAGGAGGGGGCAGGGAGGTAGAGAGGATGGTGTGGTGTCTGGAAATAGCACTAGGTGAATATAAACTCATGGCACGACCTCAGAGAAGGAAGACGGGTCATGGCCAAAACTCTTCCTTGCCTTTGTGGATTTTCCCTGGCAGAGAGCACTAATGCTTCCCGGTATTTGACATTTCACTTCCTGACCAATGTCACAGAACCCCAACTTGCTCTTTCGTTCTCATTTAGTGGATGCCTGTGGTCATCTGGTTTTCAAAAACTTTGCATTCCAAACCAGTCATTTTCCTTGTTTATGCATTCAAAGAAACAGATGGTGAAAACCACAGAGAGAAAAAGCCAACAAAATACAATCTCCCCCAATTCCAGCCTTCTTGATGTTACCATCTAATTCACATTGGTCCACAAGTGGCATTTAAATGGGACCGACTTTTTGCATCTGGCCAGACATGTCCAGGCCATACAACTATCAGCATTGTGACGTCTGGTAGACCAGGGAGCTGGAAGTCTTCTACTTTTGGACATTCTCCATCTCGACCCGTTTCTTGGGTCACTTTCATGCCAATTGTGTGTTCCCTCCTCGGAGAAAAGTGCTGACTGAGCTGTACCTTACAAAGTCTTCAGTTATGTGATTGATTAAACCTTTTTCTTCCTGCTTGACACAAAACCTTCCTACTATCTCTCCTCATTCTGCCTCCCAGAACTACTGAACCTCAGCCTAAGAGACACACCAAAGTCTGGCTAAGGTGAGCTCAAATTTGGAAGAATTCTCCTGGGTGTTTGTACTGTGGGCATTGAAGGAATTCTACACAATGGGCATTAAGCTAAATTTTCTCAATGAAATCCAGTCAGGTTTTTCATTTCCGTTCCTCCTCCATTTGTTTTTCTTTTCTGCATTCCTTTCATTCTATGCATTTATTTATGGTTATAAAGGCTTAGCCTTAGGAATTACCAAAGTGACCTCTTAATTCATGCCACGAAGGGGGCAAAATCGTAATGTTTCCTGGGGCTCTATGACCAAATGCTACTGCAACCGCTTCCTTGATTACCCGGAGGAGGATTTGCACTTTCCAAACATGGATTTTCTGTCCTGATGAGAAATCCAATGTTCCTCAGATGTTAGTATACCATTCTTGACAGAGGCGTCCCAAGACTCAGACTTTGAGAAGAGCTCGGAAGCGGAGAAGGGTAAACTGCATACATTTAGAAAGGGAAGATTGCATTTATGACCAAAAGTCCAAAGACTAGGGTTATATTAGTTCTCTAATTAATCTGCATGCATAAAAACAAGAAAACAACCTTGACTTGCCCCACCCCATACATTGATGGTGCTTGATCCACACCATGTTGAGCCTCCGATCCTGGCAGTATGAGCTGCCTTTGGAGATGCTTTGTAGATACTTCCATGGCTCATAATTTTGAAAGTCTTAAAAGCAAATCTTAAAGAAGAGAATCTGCATTTGGGTAGCAGGGGGACTGGGGAACACAGAGAACTAGCTTGTGGGAGAGGCAGAAAGTTGGAAGGGAGGCACTCGGAGTTCTTCACTCGGGTTTCCACATTTGGTTTCCCCAGGCTTGCCCCTGTAGTGGAGTAAGGGTCCTGCACTCAGAGGCTCACAGGGTGCAGGGGAGAAGTAAGCCAGGTTTTCATGCTGGGGAGACAGAACTCACATCCCACAGAAAGTAGGTTGATACTACATCTCATGTTGTCACCTCTTTCACATTTTCAGGAAAAGTCAGAAATCTGGATTTTTATGTAAAATATCCTGGTTTTCAAAATTGTTTCTAATTTTAAAAATAGGGTCTTGGCTAAACTAAACATATCTGGTCCCCAGGTTGTCAGTCTTCACCTTCACCTATGTGTTTCTGTCCCCTTTCCTCAGGGTTTAGACTGTCTCTGAAGGCAGGGCCCCCAAGCTCTCCACTAATTCCATACCTTGGCAAGACTGGGCTCCGGCGATCCTTCCGCCTCAGCCTTCCAAGTAGCTGGAATGACAGACACGCACCACCATGCCTGCTCCAGTTTTCACAGATGCCCTGTGTACCCAAACCTCCTGTCCCCTTATTCATGCTGTGTCTTCCTCTAAGAGTCTTCTCTTTCTTTCTTCATATTCAAATTCTATTTGATTTTCAAGATCAGGCTGAATGCCTTTTTCCTGTGAAGCCTTTTCCAGACAGATAAAATAGTTCCCTCCTCAGAACTCTCTGTATGTTATCCACTCCTCTCTAATGGTACTTATCACTTGTGGTTTGACTGTTTCAGTGCAACTCAACTTTACTCTTGGCATTATGGAGCTGGAGACCATTTCTTATTCATTTTGATGTAAACAGTAGGACTTAACACAGTGACTTGAATATAGTAGGTCTTAGATAAATGTATTGAGTGAATACATTAATGACCTAAAGGAAAACTCAAAGCTATTCTTTTTTTGTTTGTTTGTTTTTTTGAGTTGGAGTCTCACTCTGTCACCCAGACTGGAGGCCAGTGGCATGCTCCCAGCCATTGCAGTCTTGACCTGCTGGGCTCAGGTGATCCTTCTGCCTCGGCCTTCCAAGTAGCTGGAACTACAGACATGCACCACTATGCCTGGCTAATTTTTTAATTTATTGTAGAGATGAGGTCTCACCAAGTTGCCCAGGCTGGTCTCGAACCCGTGGGCTCAGGCAATCCTCTCACCTCAGCCTCCCAAAGTGCTGCAATTATAAGCATGAGCCACCACGTCTGGCCAAAACAGATTCTGTTCTTTTTTTTTTGAGTTGGAGTCTCACACCATCACTCAGGCTAGAGTGCAGTGGCACCTGTTGGGCTTAGGAGATCCTTCCACCTCAGCCTTCCACAGCTATTCTTAAATAAGATGGTGTGGAACTAGAGAAGGTATTAAACAATGGCTACCTATATAGAATAAGCTTAGTTTCCAGGTAAGCCAGCCCTAGGCTGAGTGGGACCCATGGGATAAAGGGCACAACTGTGCCTTAGCAACCATATATGGTAGCATTGGGCAATGGAGAGAACTAAGAAAACCAAGTGAATGCTAGGTGAAGTTGAGAAATCAGAAATCATGGAAGAAACCACTACTGGAGGTCAAGGAGGGCCACTGGTTGGTTTTCTTTTTCCCAGTCAAGCCTGCATGTAACATGAACACCTGGGCTCTTCTCAACCACAAGCCAGAAACACATGAGGGAGTGTTTTGGAAAAAAGAAACCAAAACAGACCCTGCTCATCCTACCTTGACATCTGAAAGAACAAACAATTTAGAGGAATAGTTATGCTTGCTTTAGTTCTGAGGACGTGTGACAGACTTGTGTCACAAGAAGCTATGTACCAGATGCCACAGCTCCACTGGTCTTTGCTTAATCAGAATAATTTGTTCTGAAGAGGGGAGTGATTGACAATATAAGCTGGACTCAGGCAGCGCTGGATCTAAATCCCAGCTCTACTGCTTACTAGCTATGAGAATGTGACCAAGGTACATCATCCATTCTAAGCCTGTTTTCTCATTAGTAAAATAGAAGTAATAATACTTCACCGACTATTATGAGTAATCAATGAGATCAAGTACATAAAGTACCTGGCAGATAGTAAACCCATAAACCTTAGCTATTGTTATTGTAACTGTCACCTTGTTATACAAATTTTACCTTTGGACTTTGACAATCAGAAATCATGGACTAAGTAATTCAGATTAACCATCCTGAAGACAACTTAAGAAGAATAAAGAAAAGATATCAGAACTCTTCTTACTAGTGTCAAGAGTTAAGGGATAGTAAGGTATTATTAAGTCAAAATTTGGGAGAGAAAGAATTCATAGAGGTGAGTTTGCTCTTCTCTGGGGGCATTTGCTGATTGAAAACAGGTGTTTAAGAGGCTATTTTGTATTTTTTACAACTTCTTTGGGTGAGGAGGAGCATTGGACTTTAGGGGTCACCAAGATAGGAACCTTGATTAACCATCCTCCACTTTAAATTTGGACTCTAAGGACTGCATACAAAAGTAAGGATTGACTGGAAGTAAATATACCTTTGCACAGGTGGAAACCAGATTTTAAGTCATTAGGATTGCCTAGAACACCTTAAAGCATGACATTAGATTCATGTGTGTCTGTGAGACTTGACAGAGGGAAACAAAATTCTTTCTAGAAGTAAAGAACATCTTTATAGGCCTCGAATTGTATCTACAAATATTTGAAAAATACAATGTCCAACACATAATCAAAGATAATCAAGAATGCAGAAAAGACAATAAGAAAAACACAGACAACAGTCAATTCTTGCTTTCTTTCCAATATTATAAGGATCTTAGTAATCACAGATCTCAGGACTATTTGCTTTCAAAATGTTTCATAATTAAACATGGGAGAAAAAATGTAAACATTCTTAGATTTAAGTTGGATAGAAAGAAATTCATCTTCACAAATGTATAAAGTGTTCAAATTAAGAGGCAATGCAAAGTAGTAAATGATGAGACTTTGACCTTTGATGACCATCAGTTGAGTTACTTGGGTTACTGTTTTGCACTGGTTATATCAGCATTGGCATTATCACAGTTATCACCAGAGCAGTCCAATGCACTCCAATGGAAAACCCCAGAAGAAAAATATGCTTTTATAGGGATACAAGATGTAGATATTTATCCAAGAGAAAGATAGTAAGGCCCCAAACTCAGGAAACTTTATGAACATTCTCATCAGATGAGGGCTTTTCAGTGGAAGACCACAACTGGGTTTGTCAAGAGGCTGTCACCAAGAAGTAGGGTACATGCCTGTCTCTCTGGAATGTCTAGAAGCAAAGCGTTTTCTCTCAAGACAACTTCTGCTCACATGGTGCCACTTTACCAAGATCTCAGCCAGTCTACATTGGGGGTGCTTCTTTCCTGAAGCAGCTACTTCCTCTCCTTAATGCAGGGCTGGCTAGGTGCCCGGGACTGGGGCAGGGCAGCAGCAGCAGCAGAGGCCATGTGGTCAGGAGGACATCAGCTTCTCAGCTGGGTGCTGCCATCTCAATGGAGCACCAGGGGAAGTGGGAAGGGAGTGGACTGCTGCCTTTCTTGACGGCAAATCTCCCTGTTTCCAGGATCCTCAGGTCCCACCAATTTTTTTTTTTTTTTTTTTTTGAGTTGGAGTCTCACTCCGTCGCCCAAACTGTAGTGCAGTGGCCGCTCCCGGCCACCGCAGCCTCGACCCGCCGGGTACCAGCGATCCTTCCGCCCCAGCCTTCCGAGTAGCCGGAATACAGGCACGCGCTACCACGCCCGGTTGATTTTTTGATTTATTGTAGAGATGAGGTCTTGCCAAGTTGCCCAGGCGGGTCTCAAACCCGCGGGCTCAGGCAATCCACTCACCTCGGCCTCCCAAAGCGCGGGATTACAGGCTGAGCCACCGAACCCGGCGGGGTCCCACCATATTTAGCTGTGTTTCCTTCTGATGCCAGCCTTACAGCTCACTTACTTATCATGACTTCTCATCACTTTCCTCTGACTCTTTCTCTTCTTTCATATGGTATCAGTCACTCTAAATAAGAACAAAGCAGTAAAAAAGGAAACAGAAAAAGTCTACTCTTTGAAAGAAATACGTGGGTGGATAGATAAGAAACAGAGAAGGATTGGGGAGGAGCACCAGTAACCTCAACAGCCTCCTCATGTACTAGTGATTTATTATTTATTCATAGTGCTATATTGTCTGTCTTTTTATATATCAAAAATTATAAAAGCACAATATAATTTTTTATAATTTTGGTAAAATTTTAGTAAGTTTTAAAATAATTTTAAGCTGGGCTTGTTGGCTCAGCCTGTAATCCCGTGCTTTGGGAGGCTGAGGTGAGTGGATTGCCTGAGCCCGCGGGTTTGAGACAAGCCTGGGCAACTTGGCGAGACCTCATCTCTACAATAAATCAAAAAATCAGCCAATGGTAGTGTGTGCCTGTAATTCCGACTACTCAGAAGGCTGAGGTGGAAGGATAGCCGGAGCCCAGCAGGTCGAGGCTGCAGTGGCTGGGAGCGGCCAATGCACTCCAGTCTGGGTGACAGAGTAAGACTCCAACCTAAAAACAAAATTAATAATAATAATAATAATTTTAATACAATTTTAAAAAGAGTCTGGGTGTAGTGGCTCAAGCCTGTAATCCCAGCATTTAGGAGGCCAAGGCAAGAGGATTGACTGAGCCTTCAAGTTCGAGACCAGCCCAGGCAACATGGTGAGACCTAATCTCTACAGTAAATCAAAAACTTGGCCAGGTGTGGTAGCACATGCCTGTAGTTCCTGCTACTTGGAGGACAGAGGCGGAAGGATCGCTGGAGCCCAGCAGGTCAACGTTGGGGTGACCGTGAGCGTGCCACTGCACTCCAACCTGGGTGACAGAGTGAGATTCCAACTAAAAAAAAAGAAAAAAAAAGAATAAGACATCCTACTTGGAAGGGTTTTCTTCCAAGGGAATCACAGGACACAGACCTTAGACAATTACAAAAACTGTAACTTTTGTAACTGGTCTTTGGTAAATGTTCTTAGGTTTATGTTCCACGCTTCTCTGTCTAGGTCTCTACGATCCAAAGCAATGGTAGGAATGGCCTAAACTGTGCAATCCTTTACCTCTGATATCTAGATAATAACTTGCTCATCTACCAGTGAAATTTACCTATGAATCTAACAAAGGAAGAATGTGTGTCACCAGGTTCTGGTGTTTTGTCCTAAGGCCTAGCCAGGAACAAGGCAACCAAGGTAGTACTCAGGAAATATAATAGGTAACTAATGAGAAGTTAAAAAGTACCCTGTGCCATAATGATTACAGATGTATAACTTTACTATTAATTGTACCTAGGATTGTCTGAAATCGAAAGTATGTTTCACTGATTAGCATTCATGTATTTGTATTTTTCTTGACATATGTGGAAAGTAAAATGAGACTGCTTCCTGTCTATCTCTAATTCCCTCCCAGCTTCTGATTTATTTATATTATTTCTCTTTGTGTTTCATGCATCAACAGGAGTGTTTAGGCTTCCAAAACTGCCTGTTGGAAAGGACTTATTTCACTAAAAGCCCCTTAAAAACATTAGCAGAGCCACCACAATATTTATTAGGTTGTATAATAACCTCTTTGTCTCAAATGAACTATCTGACCCCTCCTCTTTTAAAGAAAATCCTAGGAAAGGAAACACCACCATTGTCACTGCCTACCCATTAGAACTGGGATCCAGTTTTCAGAAACTGCAAAGTTACAGAGGTTTGTCTATTTAAAATCCAAGATTACTAGTTGCTTTTCTATGACCAGAGGAAAAGCCACATGCTGCCTACCCTGGATTTATTAATTCTCTCTAAATTCCCTCTGCCCAGCTTGGGTGTAGCTGTGAGCTCATTTATTTACTTGCATAGCAACAATATAATGAAAACTGAGTCTGGCCTTAAAAATACACCCTCATAAACCACGTCTATGGTTAACTCTTCCTAAGGCTTCTCTTATACTCATGAAGATTTCTTCCCTCTATTTCTGGGAAGCAATTTACTTTCCTTCAGAAGTCATTTTGATGCCTGTTTTTTGCTGGAACTAAACCTTTTGCTAGCCACATCTAAATCACAGCCAACCTCTTTCCTCAACTGAGGAAAAAGTTTCAACCGAAAGCTCAGAAGTGGAATGGTGCTCTTGGGTCACTTTCATTTGACACAGCACTGGGCAGCAAACCACTCAATGGAAACAGTGCCCCGATTGTTAAGCCCCTAGCACGTCTCCCCTGCTGCTTCAGGAAGCTCTTTGTGTAGCGAGTGCTAAAGCAATATTTAGTTATGGAGTGACCAAGCGCCAAAGAGCAGTGAGAAGCCTTTCACATGAAAGAACATGACGGGAAATGATGTGTGGGTTCCTCAAGTGGGTTGAGATCTCTCTCAGGACGAGGCTGAATACAGCCCATGACAAGCTGAGTACAGCAAAGCCACTTTTTATATCTCAGGGACCAAAATGTTCTTTGAATGAAAACTATAAAAGACACAGGCACTTTGGCTCTTTTGATGTCCAAATAAATCCACAGAACGCCAAGCACTAGGTCTAGATTTTGAAATGGATTTTAGAGAGATGCCCACAGACTGTCACAAGGAGGATGTGACTAAGGAAAGCAGGTAAGGGATATGAATTTTGGGGCACAAATGCCAACTGGTGTAGTTTCCTCCTAAATAGGAGATCGCTCACAGCGTAGGTGGGAGCAATGATACAATGGCTGATGCACCATACCCTAAAGGAGCAGAACTTGGGGCCAGCTCCAAAGGTAGCTGTCAAGTCTGGAGACATCAAACCAATAAAATCTCTGCAAAATCCAAGAGGATTAAACAGGGACAAATGGGGAGAAAACAATGAGTTCCAGGGGAAAGTGCTTTCTAAGCTCTTGGTAACAAGGCAGGGATGAGAGTTCTCTGTAAATGAGGAATTCTCTGAACACTTTCTTGGGTACAGCACTGGGTCTGCCAAATGCTGCTTCTCGCTAGCTTAGCACACCCAAATACAGCCGCCCTGCATCCCTGCCTGCTCTTGCCATCTTTTGGTATGGCTCTGTCTTCTCAAGTGCACTGTGGTTCTGGATGGGAAGGTGGGCTGGATCCCAGAGAAAGGGCAGGGAGGATCTGCTAGAACTTAGGGGTCAAGTTGAAATTTATATCACTGCCTGAGTATCTTCTTTTTTAAAGACCTTGAAGTCAGGTTATTTAACAAACTTTTCAAGTGGTTCTGGGAAAGGATCAGATAAGGGTATCTGGATCAGAAAATTTTAGCAAAGACCATTAGAGATAATTCAGCTTTGCTCACCATTTCACAGTTGAGGGAACCAAAGTGTTGTGAGTCACTCAGCCTGTTAATGGTAGAGAAATGACAAGGACCCTTGGCCAACTGGGCCAGCAGTTCAGTGCACTGTCCTCAATGTCTTGTTGCCTATGCCAGCAATACACGTTAGATGTTTACTAGACATTTACCACTTTTCTAATTTCCCAAATAAATACCCTCCAAGCAAGTTACCTCTCTATGACAAGCACAACCTGAAAGCTGGGTAACACGTTTTTGGGAGTGCCCCATTCTTCATTTGGAGCAACTTGAAGTCATTTGGAAAGACAGTATCTCCATATGGTGGAGAAAGCCAACATAGCAACTTTCTCAGTGGACCACCGTCTTGACAACAGCCTAATAACCTGCTTAGGACTTCTGGATCAACCCTCTCCAAAACTGACCACACAGTTGGGTAGTGGGAATTTCCATATCCCTTAACTCAGATTCCCTGAATACTGAAGTTACTCCCTGGATCTGAGGTGGGGGCCTTGAACAGTAACTTTAATTCTTCCTAGCCAACAGGATATGTTTTAGTGCCCAAATTGCTTACGAAGTGTCTAAATATGCCCTCTTCTTTCAGGCTTGGCAACATCATCCTCTAACTGGGATGTAAAAATCATTAGTGTTGAAGTCAGACAGATGTGGGCTCAAATATCAGTCCTGCCTCTTAAGGAGACAGCAAGTTAACTTACTTCTCAGACCTCGTTTTCTCCTTTGTCAAGTGAAGGCTGTAAGGTGCTCCTCATGAGGCTGTTGAGAGGGGTGTCTATAACGTACCTAACACTCTCGCTCTACTTCTAGAACTATCTTGCCGAATGAGATGGAGGTAGTGAGTAACTTAACACCACTAAAGTTTACAGGGTCAGCTAGGCTCAGGGGCTCAGCCTGTAATTCCAGCACTTTGGGAGGTCGAGGCAAGTGGATTGCCTGAGCCTGCGAGTTTGAGACCAGCCCGGGGAACTTGGCGAGACCTCGTCTCTACAATAAATAAATAAAATTTAGCCGGGTGTGGTAGTGCATGTCTGCAGTTCTGGCTACTTGAAAGGCTGAGGCAGAAGGATGGCCAGAGCCCAGCAGGTTGACGCTAGGGTGGCTGTGAGCGTGTCACTGCATTCCAGCCTGGGTGAGCATTCCAGCTTGAGTTGAGACTCCAACTCAAAAAAAAAAAAAAAAGAAATAAAAAGAAATAAATGAAGGCGACACGGCCAATTGATGGTAACTTTAAAAACAAATCTATTACGATAAATAACTGGTTTAAGTGTGCCATGCTTTAAGAAAACCAAATATTATTAAAATCATTCAAATAAAAAGATGTGATTATTACATTTCTAAAGACTTCTTTGCTTCAAAAAACTGATGTCCTACGAGATCCCTTTAAAGAGTTATTGGAGTTACTTTGGACTTTTGAGGATGAACACTGCCCTACATTAGTCACACCTGAACCCCTGAAAAAGGAGCAATGCATCTCTCCAGAAGCTATTTTGACAATTAGGGTTAAGGCTATTTAGGCTGGAACTATTTAGAGCTATTTAGAACCAAGTGCTTTTGATTGCAGGCAGTCTCTGCCTCCGTATTCAAGCAAGACTGTTTTGAAGATGGGTTCAACCAATATTAAATCTCAGTTTTATCATGAAATAAAATAAATAAATTTATTATTTTCTTTCCCTTGCAAACACAGTGTTATCTACTTAGCCAGACATCATACTATACACAGTCTCTTATTCACTCTGATAAGCTCAGCCACTTAGCAAGAAATTATTGAAAAAAGAAGGTTAACCTCTGTTTGCTTTGGTGTGGGTTTATAAAAAGTTACTAATGCACTCATAGAAATATGCATTATCTATGAAAGTTATAACAAAGTGCAACTGAGCTTGAAGGATTTGGCATTGACCAAACAAAAAGGGCCTTTGTTAATTTTTAAGGAGGTGCTACAATTTGCTCATTGCTCTGGCGTGAATGACTTGTCTGGGAAAAGATACTACTCATTTTCAAAGTGAGCTCATAAAGTCCTGCCTTGAATGACCTCCAATTTTGTGTAATATTTAAAATGTATCTTGACTCTTCGGGGGAAAGATTTTGGATGAAAGTTCAGTTCACCACATAGCCCCAGAAGCCATGTATCAAGAAAAACAAGTCACTTAAATTACAATTATATAGAAACACACAATTCTGGAACATAGTTGTACTTTACTGAGTTTGTAAGTGGAGAGGTACCCTCTGCCCTGGAAGTATTTTTCGAGGATGTGTGTGTATGTATGTTTGTGTGTGTATATAGGCTGTGAACAAAAGAAAGTAAAGTGAAGTCAGAGTTTATCTTCTCTGGGAGCTTTCATTTCCTCTAAATCTATTTTTTACTTATTGATAGACAAGTCATGCTGCTAACATATAGCACGTAGTTGACTGGTATTTGAGTGTTGCTCTGGACAACCAGCTTTCACAATGCCTTAAGTTTCAAAAAGGGAAGTTCTTGTTTCTTTAGCCAACAACTTTGGGTGTCTGTGCATGTATGTGTATGTGCGTGTGTATGTACGTGTGTGTAATTTGGGATGACTCAGTGTCTGGGAAGGTGCAAACATTGTAGCTAATCTATTCCTGCTTCTTATATTACCTTTCAGGAATTGGACTGGAAGACCTGGCTACAACCTTTGAATCATTTCCTGCCAACATTTGGCCGTGTCCCTTTTTAGAAGGTAGGAAATAGTCCTTAAAGATGATGTCATGGGGTCTTGGTAAATCTTAATATGACTTGGGTTTTCTGAGTGCCTCCTCAAAGCACTAGTACTTGCCTAGTCTAGACCATCACACACATTATAATGGCAGGCCCCTACCTTTTAAAGGAGCCTATGAGTTCTCTTGAGATAAGTGAAGTCTACAACATATTTTGGGACCACAGAGGAGGGAGAAACTGCTGGGTTGCAGAGAGGGAGCTTCATGATAAACCTTGAAGTGGACTTTAAAGTATGGACAGGATTTCACAGGTAGAATAGAGGGGGTAAGGCTTTCTAGGTAAATCATAGCATATGCAAAGGAAGTAATACTCCTCAGTAGAGAAAGCCTTGCTCTCCTCTTTAGGTGACCATAGAAGAGTTAACTAACCTTGTTGTCTAAATTGGGCAAAATGCACAGAAGTTAAACCCCCAGACAAGCTCAAGTTTACATCAATCATGCTTTGCTTTGGGTGCTCATTTATTTTGTATAGATAATTATGATGACAGAAAACAGGTGGTGACATTCTCAAAAACCCTGTAGGGGAGAAATGACTGTATATAATCTGACACCTCTCATACCAGATGGTAGCGAGGTGCATGCCGGGATCTGTATGGTGTATGAGGTGAATGTGTGATAAGATCAGGACCACCTGTCAGCTTACTTGAAGGTGAACTCTAATTTAATATTTTGATTCTTGCTTCTACTTTGTTCATTTGTTCCTTGGGCTGCTATCTGTGGGCTGACACTCTGCTATGTACTTAGCCTATAGCAGTCCAGAGGCAGCCATGGACCCTGCTTTGAAGGGACCTGTAATTTAGTCCAAAACTGATTTTCTGAAGGAGGCAAGGCAAACCTATTCTACCAGTTAGAATAAAAGTGACACATCCAAAGAATAATCAGAGAAACACTTATAATCCCCCACGCAGATCAAGCAAGAAATGGATGAACTACTAATCTTTGTAGTTCTACTAATCTTTGAAGCAGAGAAATGAGGTTATTTTATACTTTTGTAGGACTTCGGCCCTTGGATATTTAGAAGCTTCATTCACCTTAAACCACACTCCCATATTAGGTAGAATTTTTGCTTTAAAAATATTGAAAACTTTTTCTTCTTTTATAATTCAGCTTTTTAAGTTACTCGACAATGAGCAACTCATTTAATTTAGAATTGCCTGTGGGTTCTTGGCAATCATAATGCATATTTAGGAATCTTTGCAAAGTGAGAAAAATCTAACCTACAAATTATTTTCAAATGCAATGAAATAATTATGAGCTTTAAATTTAACAATTTTTTTTTGAGTTGGAGTCTCACTCTGTCATCCAGACTGGAGTGCAGTGGCACGCTCCGGGCCACCGCAGCCTCAATCTGCTGGGCTCCGGCGATCCTTCCGCCTCAGCCTTCCAAGTAGCTGGAACTACAGGTGTGTGCTACCACGCCCAGCTAATTTTTTTATTTTATTGTAGAGATGAGGTTTTGCCAAGTTGCCCAGGCAGGTCTCGAACCCGCGGGCTCAGGCAATCCACTCACCTCAGCCTCCCAAAGTGCTAGGATTACAGGCTGAGCCACCTTCCCAGGCTAAATTTAACAATTTAATGGAGTCGACATGATATTGTTTCCTAGACATTTGTCTCAATGTTTATTAATTTCTATTTTGTAGTTTTTGTGTTTCCTATTTTGGAGCCAAAGACCTTTAATGCAGCTTTCAAACATTCTCGTAGATTCTGGGCATTCTGCCTACAACACTTAATGGGTTAAATGGCTCTGCACACAAAACCTAGCATGAAAAAGACTAATGAGATTAAGCAAAGTTGTCTATGTTATGGCTTCTGGATAACTGAGAGTTATTTTCCATTCTCTGCAGGATTTTTGTAGAACCAAAGAGAAAGTCCCACATCCAAAAGGTACAGTGTATGTGCTAGCAATTATCTGCACATTCAGAGTACAGCAAGAAGCATAAACAGGGCCGATGCTGTTCAAAACAAACTCTGAGAAAGAAAGAAAAAACAAGGTGAGGGGAACTCATTTTTTTGGCCCCGCTATGCTACCCTCTATATTGTGCTCTATTTAATTCTTACAACACCGCTGTGAGGTAGCTATGATCACTCCCATTTAACAGATGAAGACACCAAAGCTTAGAGAAGGTCAGTAACTTGCCGAGGGACACAAAGTTATGAAGAAACAGAACCTAGAGTCAGCCTGACCCCAAAGCCCAGACTCGTTCCACAGTTCTCATGCTGTCTCTCTGTTTCATAAAAGGGTGGGGATTTTATGACTCTTTGTCTAAATGCTGATTTAACACATGATGAATGCCAGTTAATGTGGAGGGGATGCAAGAGAGTGGGTAGTGACTGCAGTTTCCCAGAGAGCAAAGTTGAAGTGAGAGAAGGCAGAATCCACTGTCTTTTTTTTTTTTTTTTTCCTTAAGTGATTCATTAGTAGAAAAAACCGTGGTGGGTGGTGGATAAAACTTCTGAAGCCCCATAGTTTGTAGCATCATCAAGGGAATTTTGAACTATGGAAAGTCCTGAATCACAATCAGATTGGAACATGTCCCAGCCCCTTCATGTTCCCTTCGGTGTTTCTCAAAGTCTAGTCCTGGACCACCTCCCTCAGAACTATGCAAGGAGGTCAATAAAATGCAGTTTCCTGGATCTTAGCCCAGAGCTACTGGATTAAAATCTCTGAGGGGAAGACCTAGGAATCTGCATTTTAACTCACCTTCTCTACCTCTGTAAGTGATTCTATATTCAGTGAAATTTTAAAAACCACACTTCAGTGGTTCAGAACAAGCTACCCCTGCCTCCTCATTTTCTTGTTTACTGGCTTTTAAGGACCACAGCTCAAACTACCAAGCATATCTAGTTCTGGGTTCACTACCATTTTACAGATGAAAAATTACAAGAGAAAATAAGCAGGTGAGCAAAGAGAAAAACAAAAGACATATGAGCAAATTGTTTTATTTAGCAAGTCAGTAAAATTGCTAAAACGAAAAAAAAAAAAATTTAAAAAGCCACGCCCGATCCCCCTGCACTGGGATGATCTCTTAGGGCCTTGGCTTAAGTCTTCAGTATGATTCCCAGCCACCGAAACGGTTCTATACCTGGGAAGATGTTGACAGGAGTTTTTTAAGTAGTTGCTATTAACTGAAAGGTTAAAATCACCTTTTAGCAGCTAAGCCATCTCCACTAGGAAAGAAGGAAAGGTGAAGGGGTGGGTGGGGGGCGGGAGGGGAGGGAAGAAAGGGAGGAAGAGGCAAACTCACTCCCATGGGAATGTGAACCAGTGGTCCAGGGAACAGTGAAGGGAAGCAGGCAACCTAGAGACCCAGAGGTACTAAGAAGCCTTCAGAAGGAGGTCGAGATAGTGTGGAGAGTACTTGGTATTTGGCAGGAAGAAGTCAGGACCACCCTCCTGCTCTTCCTTTACTGGTCATGTGACTGCTAGAGACCCCACAGTGCAATGCTTCAGGCTTGACCTACTCCCCAGCCTTGGCTGCGCCCCCTGCAAGGGCTGACAGAGGTCCTCTTCAGAGGTCACTTTCCTCCTACAGGACTCATCTACCTTTTGCTAAATATGAAATATTCTACAGAGTGTAATTTTTTTTAAAACACAACAAAACAAGGAATTTGAGTGCCAAGTGCCCAGTGCCCCAGCTCCTTTTCATCTATCTGAGGGAAGGCAAGTCAAAGTCTCTGCCCTTTGAAAGATATAGAACCAAGAGAAGCCGGGCTCGGTGGTTCAGCCTGTAATCCCGCGCTTTGGGAGGCTGAGGTGAATGGATTGCCTGAGCCCGAGGGTTCGAGACCTGCCTGGGCAATTTGGCAAAACCTCATCTCTACAATAAATCAAAAATCAGCCAGGCATGGTAGCGTGTGCCTGTAATTCTGGCTACTCGGAAGGCTGAGGTGGAAGGATCTCCGGAGCCCAGTGGGTCGAGGCTGAGGTGGCTGGGAGTGGCCACTGCACTCCAGTCTGGGCAACAGAGTGAGACTCCAAATCAAAAAAAAAAAAAAAAAAAAAGAAGAAGAACCAAGAGAAACAAGGCAGTTACAGCAAATATGATGGAGAGAAATCTGAAGTTTTAGATTTCTCAGACTTGGAACTTAAAAGGTTGAGTTTAAAAAGGAAAACATGTCATTTTACTGCCAAAATCAACTGTGATGAAAGTGTAGAGCCCAGCACCTCTCAGCCAAGCACTTCCTGTTCTAGCCTCCCTGTCTGCCTCACACTGGCTCAGATGAAGGAGAGCTATTTTTAAGGTGCAAACAACCAGGACTAAGAATGAGAGACATTATTTATCTATAGTTACACCTTTCAACTGTTCATTTGCCCCTCTGGAGATAGAGGCCAGGTTTGGTTTTCTCTTTGAATCAAAAGTCTCTGGGGGTAAGAAGAACTTTGAAAGGTCATGGCTCAGTCTATAGCCTCTAGCTAGGCATCATTGTCCTGGGCAATACTAGTTAGAAAGCTCTTCAACACTCTTGAAGAATTTTTCCTAAGGGACATCTACTGGCTTATGCAACACGTGCGCTCTTGAGAAGTGTTCTATAAAACATACTTTTTAGATAAGATGTGATCTGAAATGCATTCATGGTTTTTTTATTTAAAGGAATTCCGCAATAAGTATTTTCCCCTTGTTTTTCTAGAATCTAATATCATGCAAAGATTCTAATATCATGCAAAGAGATATTCCCTAATTTACATGGGTTTATAAATTCAGAGTTTGGATTAGATTTACTTGAAGCAGAACACATCTATAACCAGTGGCCTAAGAGTCAGGTATCTAACTGCATCTTTCCTCTTGCAATTCAGGGATTTTTTTTTTTTTTTTAATCTGTTAAATTGGTTTAGTCTTAATACCATCCCTTGCAGGACCCACTGGAATTTGGCAGTATATGAAAGAGAAAATCCTTCCCTTGTAATGCTCACATAGCATCATCTTGGTTTTGACTACCCTTCCCCTAAAAGTCCACTGATGTTTTCTTCATAGCACATATCCTCACCTGACATTATCGTAGTTATGTCTCCTCCCTGCCATGTAAGCATCACCAGGGCTTCGTTTACTCTTTAATTCATCACTATAGCATAATAATAAAAAAGACACAAGGATGCTCAACATTCATTATTCAGTGAATAAACTTCTATTTATCACAAATTGCTGTAGTATTTGGGCTTATACAGGGTGTTGAAGAGCTCTCCACGCTTTTTAAAAAAATTTGATCTCTGGCCGGGCTTGGTGGCTCAGCCTGTAATCCCAGCGCTTTGGGAGACTCAGGTGAGTGGATTACCTGAGCCCGCGGGTTCGAGACCCACCTGGGCAACTTGATGAGACCTCATCTCTCCAATAAATGAAAAATTAGCCGGGCATGGTAGCGCATGCCCGTAGTTCCAGCTACTTGGAAGGCTGAGGCGGAAGGATCACCGGAGCCCAGCAGGTCGAGGCTGCAGTAGCCGGGAGTGGTCACTGAACTCCAGTCTGAGTGACAGAGTGAGACTCCAACTCAAAAAAAAAAAAAATTGATCTCTAAGTACCCTATTTTCATCCACTGCCTTGGGCATTATTATAGGAATTACTTGAAGGACGAGAGGATGGCTTCTTTCCAAATTCACTAGTTTCTATGCATTTTGAATGAGTCAATCTTAACTGACAACTCTACCGAACAAGTTGGCGAACATGACCTACTCTCAGCTTCCTCACTTTTCTCTACTCCTGATGGGTTCTTTGCCTAGCCAGGACAGTGAGGTAATGATTTAGCTTTTGGCCAAAGGAGGATCAGTGTTGCAGCATGATGGTTGTACAAGATTTGGTATCTGTATTACTCAATGAAAAAATAGGAAAGACAGGCAACTATTTGAACACAGAATCTAGGTCTAGAAGCAGAACTATCAGAAGGTTGGAGAGAAACAATTTCAAGGCCTATATGGCCCAGAATGACATAGGAATTTACAATAACTGGGGAACAACAGTACTCGGCACGTGGTAGTTCAAGAAAGTTTTGCAGACCGACAAATGGCAAAATCATGCAACGATGATGCCTGAGCTAGGGTATATATTATATTTACTTCTTGACAGTTATTATTTTGGGAACATTCCTGTTGTCCCAAGTGCAATGGAAAAAAAAAGTAGGGAACAAAAATACAGTTAGCCACTTACCTTTTTACTTAAGTGAGGCCCACTAGTTCCCCCGATGCTTCTCTGCATTGATGGTGGCACCTGATATACCTCTTGTTCTTGGGTACCATGGCCAGTGGGTACTTGGTAAATTCCCTGATTTTGGTAGGAAGGTGGCACTTGGTATACGGTGTCTCGAGAAGCAGACTGTGAATTTGGCACTTGATAGAGCATCTGTTGGCCAAAGGTCTGGTGCATCAGTCCAGAAGTAGGCTGGTCATGACAGGAGGTGGTCTCCTGAACGGGGCCAATCAGAAGCTTCACCCGGTTACCTGGGACAATGCCTTGCCGACCATGTAAGGAGCACAGCCACCATCCTTCCAGTCCCCCTGTGTTCTGCTCTATGACAGTCAGGATGTCTCCCTTGCGAAAGGCCAATTCCTCAGCACACTCTGGGACATTGTCATATAAGGCCCTTGCCATAAGATTCTAGGAAGGAAGGAACAGAAGGAAATCATGTTAGAATATCTAACTCAGGTCCTTTAACACCTAAAGCTCATGTTCTAATGGAGATGCACACTTCCTGGAAACAGAGAGGAATAAATCTGAACAATATCCTGTAAGGAGAAAAACAGATGGTGCAGACAAAAGACAGATACATACATACTGTGTCTGCCACCAATGACGTCAGACTGTCTCTTTGGAAAAGCTCGAACACCAGAAGAGTTCTTTCTTCTAGCAGTAGATGCTGTGCCAAGGAATTATGAGTAGCACTCTTAAAGAGTTAGAGAATGGTTCACTACACAAAACATTTTTCTTCCTTTTTAAAAGTGAGCTTAAGGAAAAAAAAATTCCAAGGTATTCATATGTATTTCAACAGATATTTCTCATTTTCTCCTATATTGGAGGTGAAAAGAGTCAAAGAAAATCCCAGATGACACACAGTATAAATGGCATTTATATTTGGTGTTGAAAAGTAAACAGAAGTATACTTTTATATGTCTTGGGAGGGCTTAAAACATCTTATTTTCAGATAATCAAGAGGTTTTTGGATAAAAGAGTGTCTATAAGTCAGGCATATAGACATGCCATAATAATCAGGCATGGAATACAGTATGACATTCATCTACATCTCTGGAGTTGACAGGAGCTACAAGGAATTTATTAGCACATCGGTAGATGCCAACTCTTTTTCTTTCAGTCTTTCACTCATACCTTTCCTGAGAGGCCCCCCTTTCCTTTATCACCTACTTTTTGAATCTCACCATTCACATTCAAAAGGCTATGTCTTCCCCTTTCATGGTCCCCAAACACTCTCTGTCTTTGTATGAAGGCCTGTCTGGCACATTCAGTACTAAGCAGACAGCCAAAGTAGGCATTCAGCAGAGAGTGGCCATACGTGCTGACATTTTTTGGAAGCCTTTCAAAGCCTCTGAAGATTTCATTTCTTGGCATTAGTAATGTTTCCCAGCACGTGGGCAGCCATTCCCGCATGCCTGCCCCCTTCCCAGAGCATGGAAGAATCAAGAAACTTTGGAAATTCATCTCAAGCATTGAGAAAACTAAATGTGCTCTCTTCAGAGCTTCATTAAAATGTTTGGATGCACTTAATGCCATTGCAGTGGGATTCATTTATGGGAGAGAGGATTGCTGAGTGGATGGAGTATGTTCGTGACTTTACTTCATACTGCAACATATTTGTGGAATTTTTGGCTGTTGCTGTTTGGACTTTTGCCCCTGTTTTCATCTCTAGAAATGTGGCCTTTATCTTTCAGCCTCCTCCTCTTCATTTCTTCATAACTTACATAATCGTGTCCCCCTGTGCTAGCCCCAGGCCACAGGTCTTATGCCGTGTGCTGTTCCCGCTCTGGAGTCACTGTGCTAGGGAAGGGATCTGCCCCTGTGTCAGTAGTTGGGAAGGGGTGCAATTCTACTAGTGTTAGCCAAGCTCCTGTTAGTCAGTACAACTACTTAACTTAAGGAAAGGGGGAAAAGACAAAGAGGACAGTCTCCAGAAAGCTTTGCGGCAGTCTTCAAGAATGAGGTTGAAGTCCTTTTGCTTGACAGTTATGAGATCCAGGAAGTATGTGCCACAGACAGGTAAGTGGTAAGGAAAGCTAAAGGGAAACTGAGGAATGTGTGTTCCAGGTGAAGGTTTTACTTTGTAGTTATACTCTAGGAAGTGTTGGGTTTTTCCAACAAAAGTTCACATCATAAAGATAAAATTGCATAGCAAGCTCCCCTGGTTCATGGAACAACTTAAAGATGGTGTCATAATCCTAAAATCTCCTCTGTTTAACTTCTTCTATCTTTTGGGTATTCTGTAATTTGAAAGGAAAGTCATAGAGTTACAGAGGACAAGATGCTCGTCCTTTGTACCAAAATGACCTCCAGGAAATGACTCCACCAGAATTGTACCGAGATTATACAGTGGGCAGAGCTTACCTCTCTGACCTCTTTTTCTCCTGGACCCACTCAACAATTGGGAATGACTGGTAAGGGAGCCTCCAGATGAAATCAGAAGTAACAGCATCAGGGTCAGTTCTATGGGAGCTGAGGGTTGATAGCTGTGCAATTATACTGGCTACAAAGAAGGGAAAGAAGAGAAACCGAAAACAGTAGAAAAGCAAAGGGCTCAAACCTAATCAGGAAAAATCAGTGCAAGGCATTCGGAGTTGGGTCACTTCCAACTCTGGGAACACCGTGAGGCACTGAAGTAGAGCCCCAGAGCATGCTTGATGAGAAGTAGATAGAATCCCCTGTGATGGTTGTTCTGGATGCTCTTTGTTTCCTGACCCAGTAACGTTCCCACCACCTGGTAAATATCCTGCTAATGTTTCTACACTGTCCTCAAGAGATACTTCTCAGGAGAACTTTCAGAGCTCCATAATCTGTGCTAATGTGGGCACTGCGGGTGAGTTCTCCTGACAGGTTGTTATGACTTGACTTCCCAGCAGTCCTTCCCACTGCCCACCCACACCAGGATTCAGAAATAGAGCAAGGTACAGCTGTTGGGGACAGGACCATAGCACCAGCCTGATCACACACTGACAAATATTCTCAGCCTTGGCTGAACAGGAGAGTGAATTATTTAATATGTGTGCAAGCAATAGAGAGCCAATGTCTACATCCAGCCACTCTTTTAAATAGAAAGCTACAGCCCAGAGACCTTTAGAGCTCACTTGGACACATGTCCCTGTTTCAGATGGGAGGCCAGTTTATCATTTTCCCAAGGCCGTACTATTGTTTTCAGAGATGGAAACAGAATTGTCTTTGGGTTCAATTCTCTTTCCAGAACTCTAAGCTACCTTAGCTCAACTACTTAGTGTCCTGCTAACTTGGCTCCATTCCATTATACAATAGAGTTCTGAAGACAAACAACTCTTCTTTTTATTTCTATGGAATACATGAATTCTTGGGGTCTTGAGTCCTAGCTATGTTACTTGGGCAGACTCCTTCTTTCTTTGTGCCTTAGTTTTCTTATCCATACAGTGAGAATGAGGATAGTAGTACAGTAAGTCCCCTATATACAAACCTTCCAGTTGCAAGTTTTCAAAGACGTGAATGTGTGTTTGCATGTCCCATCATGTAAGTTAGTTAACGTGTCTGGTGTATATTGTCATTTGCATGCATCCTCTACAAGTGGATCTTTTCTTTATTTTTGCCTGTTTTTTATGTATTATTTAGTTGAAAAATATTATAACCCTATTATAGTACAGTACTGTATAGCCAATCATGTTAGGTGGGTACCTAGGCTAACTTTTTTGGACTTAAAAACAGAGTGGAAGGCTGGACTCGGTGGCTCAGCCTGTAATCCCAGCGCTTTGGGAGGTTGAGTTGAGTGGATTGTCTGAGCCCGCGGGTTCGAGACCCGCCTGCAGTGGCCGGGAGCGGCCAGTCTGAGTGACAGAGTGAGACTCCAACTCAAACAAAAAACAGAGTGGACTTACAGACATGCTCTTGGAATGGAACATGCTTGTATGTAGGGGACTTACTGTACCCATTGTATGAGTTTGCTGTCAAGATTAAATGAGTTCATTCAAGTGAAATGCTTTAACACTGTCTGAGACTCAGTCAGCTATTAGGACTTTTTATTTAATTTCCTGGATGGCCCTTTGGCCTTAGGCCATCCTTACTTTGCCTCCTTCCAGTTCTCAGCCCAGGCTTGGTCCTATTCTAATGATGCTTGTTCACATATTTTTATACATATCTGATATTTCTGTTGCTCACAAATACATTTCAGGAGAAACGATCTCAAAGCAATATTTTTTTGGAATTATGAATGAGTCCTAGTCACCACAAACTCTTGCTGAGAATATACCTACAAACAGCAATAATGAAACCATCAGTTGCATTCGAGGCCTTCTGAGATGAAATCATGACAATAATAATATTACTAGATAAATCTCACCGGATTCCAACAGAGACATTACATCAGCAAGTAGAAACAACTATCAATCAGGAAGGAGCTTAACTTTTGAAAATACTTGGTGTTGGGGCAAGAGTTCAGTAAGAAGATAAAAGCCACGTTCATTTCAGCTGGAGCCCTAACCATCTCATTCAAAAGTGTACAAAATTCATAAGTAGGTAAATCAAGAGATAATCCTTCTAGCAAGGAGTGCAAAGATGGGATTCCTTGAGGTCACAAAGAAGCTGGTTATCTGATTATTTTAGAAAAACCCAAGAAAGGCAGTTTGTCTATTCAAGATCTACTCTTTCTTCTACCCTCTGTGGATATTTATCTCCAGGGTAGGGAAAGTCAACAGAGACACAAATCAAGGAGAGATAAGAGAGTTCTGTAATTCTATATCCAGTTGAATGGTTAGCCTCCAGAGATGGGCAGTTAGAAGTGTAGCTTGGCAAAGCACCAAAACAGTTGGGGCACAGAACTTGAAAGCCAGAAGGAACGTTAAACAATTATAGTCTAACTCTTTCACTCCACAAATGAGAAAAATGACGCTCATGAAGTTAATGATCGGCCAAGTCACCTGGCAAGAAAGTCTTAGAGCTAAGACAAGAATCCAGGCTTTCTGTCTCTAGGAGCAGAGTTTACAGAGTTTAGTAAAGTTAAATACTTATGCTATAAAAGCTGTGACTCTAATCAGGATTGGAAAACAGCATTTAGGGACATAAATCCTATCTTAGGGAGCCCTGCAGCAGTCTCTAACATGGGATTCCCACCCCAAGCTTTCTTGAAACTTTCCTTTTGGCTTCCACGATACCATTTAGCTCTCCTTTTCTCTTGATCATACATCCTCCTTCTTCATCATAGACCAATTTTCCCCCATCTGTTAAGTAACCATGTTTCAACGAGATTTTCCTTCATACTTTTCTTGTCTACATGCCTGCTTTCTACAGAAAGTCTCTATGGGATGGCATCTGAACACACAGATAATTCCTAAACCCATAGCTCCAGCCTAGATATTTCTTCTGCAAGCCAGCCTCTAATATCCAGTGGTCGAATTGGCATCTTTATCTCTAACTTAGCCAGTGCAGACACCTCTTTCTCCTCCTTTACCTTGTTTGGTTAAGAGCATGCACAGCTGCCGAGTAGGAGGCTCTGAGGTTTGCTAGTTTCCTCAAGGCCTGAAACCCAATCAGCGTAGTGTGCTTTCTACCTCACTGCCACTCTACAGTTCTGGCCCTCAACAACTTATTTTTCTTTTCTGAAGCACAACAGTTGCTTTCCAATGGGTTTTCCTGAGTTCAACCCCTTCCCACCTCAAGTCCCTCTTCCATATAACCAGATTATTTTCCAAAGCCTGTCTGATTGTTTCCTTTCCCAGCTCCCTGCTATACTATTTTTTTTGTTACAAATGACTTAGATTGCTCCATTCAAGACTGTGAACCTCTTAATTCAGGGATGCTGTCTAATTCCTTTTGCATTTTCAAAACTTTAGCATAGTGTCTGAAACAAAATACATACTCACTAAATGTTTGCTAAATGAAAATGGAATTTAGACTCTGATTTCCTTGTTCTCTGTAAGGAGAGTAAAATTGTTTTACTTATAGAATTCAGCAAGATGTTTGGTTAAAATTTTCAGATGGAAATAGGGAAGATGGACTAACCAGAAAGATAAATGGTATGTCCAAGTCAGTCAAACTTCACAACCAGAGAACATGGGAGAGGGTCAGCAGGAAAAGGCCTGCCCTTTCCTATTAAAACAGGATAATGACGCAGATGTGGAGCACAACCTCTCTGAAACTAGTGTTTGTAACTACTGAGCAAACAGGAAGGCCAAGAGGAAATGACCATCCCAGCAAAATTAAATACAATAGTCTCTTTTTAAGAGCCTTGCTCCCTTCGTGTAGCAATCTGCTTTTGGCACTAGGTGACAGAGAACCATTCAAATACTTTGCCCGAATGCTCGGTTTCTGCTGTTCCTGGTTCTCAAGCTATGCCTGAGGAGTGGGGAAAAAATACTGTACAGTTGACTAGGGAAGTGGGTACCAAGAGCTCTAGGTCACATGACAACTTCTACTTACCCATGCAACTCCTCCTGCCTTTTTCCCCCCCGGTGCTATCAAAACATCAAGAAAGCTTTTTACTCCTACTGCCAGGGGGAACTTTCTGCTTTTCCAAATACAGAGAAGTGTGACTTGCAGTTTCCATGACCATTCATGCTGTTCTTTGAAAAGAAATGAGACACAATATCTGGTGTGTCACCCCACTAAAACTGATAACATCATCAATGGTCTGGCTTTCTCTGATTATTTTTACTTTATTCTATATTTATCATGCAGGAGATCCTGTCAAGGCCTCAGGGCTGCCACAGTCTCAATGACATGACTTTCCTGTACCCAACCCCCTCAAATTTGAGCCCTGACCTTGGTGGGTTTGTGTGTCTGTGTGCTCAAATGCATGCAGAGGACAGACCCTGAGAAACAGACACACTAAAGGAAATGGCCATTGTGAAGGAAGTCAGTCCTAAAGGAAGCAGCTGAGAGAGGAACATCATCAAGGTCAGTCTCCGGGCACACTGGGGAAGAGAAAGAAAGGCTCGTGTGCTGTGGTGCAGATTGACAGCATCGATCTGAAGACTGCAAACCATTTTGGCTACATTTCTCTTCTCCCTCCCACCATCAACTTTAGGATTGAGGGAAATGTGAACTTTCTCCCAAAGAAGGAAAGAGCCATAGTAAAAAAACATAGATATCTACAGGTATCTGTATTCCAATTCTTAGAATACTTGGGTTCTTGCATCTGAAGATCTGGAGTGTGGAATATTTGAGTTGGATCCTCTTGAGATTGTTAAGTGAGGGCATGACACTTTCAATACAGGAGTTAGAAGACAAGATATGATCCAAGTTTTTTTCCCAGTAATATTTGTCGACTGTGTTCTGGCACACTTTTCATTAGGTGATCTGACCTAGCCCTCAGAAAGGCAACAGTAAGAACCCCCTTGATCCCACTAATTCCAGTCATACTTCTGACCACTGGTGAGAAGTGTTCAGTATTTCCCACCAAAGACTCCTCTGTCAGCTAGACTGCATTTCAGCCAGTGGAAAGTGCTTCTTCTAAATCCCTAGCATGGTCACAAAGCTTCCAAGAGTATCTTGGACCTTCTCTGAATCTTCATGTCATTCATGTTTCCCCAGGTCCTCATGTTTTCTTAGATTTTTGTGACCATTAGCTTTAACACTCTTTTTTGAGTACTTCTGAGTGAGAAGGTTTAAGAAATGTGAAATTAGATACTTGTCTCCCAAAGGTAGGCACTCTTTGTCATGGAAGGAGACACCGTTAATATTCCCTGTATGCTCTGTGTGTGGTTGCCATTTCTGGGTTTGAGAATCTTTTTTTTTTTTTTTCGAGTCAGGGTCTCACTCTGTAGCCCAGGCTGGCATACAATGGCACACTCAGGCCACCCCAGTGTCGACCTGCTGTGCTCAGGCGAATCTTCTGCCTTAGCCTTCCAAGTAGCTGAAACTACAGATGCACACTACCATGCCCAACTAATTTTTTGATACATTGTAGAGATGAGTCTCACCAAGTTGCCCAAGCTGGTCTCGAACCTCTGGCTTCAGGCAATCCTCTCGTCTTGGCCTCCCAAATTGCTGGGAGGGTTTGAGAATCTTAACATCTCTTCCACGCTGGCCTATTCCTATTTGATAAGGGATCATTTGGAACCCAGTATTATTTTGGTGGTTCTCCAACATGATGTTACTTCTTGAGAGCTGGTGAAAAGATCTGATACTCATCGCAAATTTGGATATATGGATCTCAGAAAGAAAATTCTATCTGACCAGACTTGGTAACATGATGTGGACATCATAACTCTGAGATTAAAGAGTGTTTCTTCAAATGATGGGTTCTTTTCCTTCCCAGCCATTGAATGAATGCCACCTATTTCCCCTTGATTTAAGGTTCATGCAAGACAGAAACATTCATATGTGGTGATTTGTTTACCATGAAACCAACTAGAGCAAATCCTTTGCTTCATATAAGAAATATTAGAAATGGATTGGCAGGTAGGTGTGCATATGTATCTGTATGGGTACGACTTTACAGTCAACTTCTATTATTTCTTCGTCTGTGGTAGAAGATGAATTTGACTGCTGACATTATTTGAGAAAAATAAATTAGCTTCTCCTCACAAGGCTGATGATCACAAAAAATATATGCCTTTTTAAGAGTTCAATATTTCACTCATTTGTGGTCTTTGAGATTTACCAAAACAACTCCTCAGGGTCTTTAAAGAAGGTGAAAGAATAGAGTATTAGAACCAGAAGCCACCCATAGGTTGACCAGAGCTGACTAGGGTAGAATTTTATAGTAAGAAGGGACCATTCAACCCAATCTCCTTATTTCACAGCCCAGAGGGTCTCAGATTAGCAACAGCAGAGCCGGGGTAGCATCTGGTTCTCCTCTTAATCTAGAATTCTTTCCCACTGGGCCAGAATGCCCTTCCTGAGAATCTTCTCCATGTTTGAATTTAGCACTGTTGCTATTAAGCCTTGGAATTTATAAGCATTTGTCCCAGGTTGCCTGGTTTTGATAGATTTCAGTACAGTATCTTGGCAAAGGATCAAAAACATGGGGCAGGCACAAACTCTTTTCAGGGTTCTGTCCCTAGATAAATCTGACAGGCGCCATATAATGATGAAGGCCTGACACCCACTCACCCAAAAGATAGGTTTTATTAACAATAAAACAACCATCTGGATTTCAGCCAACATTACAGTGTTGGCACCGGATCACATCTATCTGCTTGTCTAGACAAATCCCTCTAACATCCAGGTACTTAGGAAAGAGAAATGAGAATTAAGTTATAATGGAGCAAGAGACTCCAATCCACTATATTATAGCATATTTCAAGAAATGATATCATTTCTCAAAAGTCAAAATGTCCAAGTTACAACATCTAATAAAGTATTTGAAAGAAGAAAGAGAGGTTCCTATTTTTACATCCCCATCTATCTCCCTGCATCAAGCTGCGCAGCCCAGGATTACATGTAAACCCTCCAGCACAAATGCATACACATATCCTGCAATCCTGGTCATCTCCCAGCCAGATCCCAGTTGATGTAACTGGGATGCCACCCCTCACTGGAACTCTTTTGACTGTCACCTGATCTGGGCTTGGTGCCTGACTGCTATTATCTACTTCACTTGTGAGGTCCTCAAAGAGTTTTAAAAAACAGATCCACACACTTGACTGAGAGGTGTGTCCAGTCATATGCTGTCAGCACTGCCCCTGCTATGCAATTGCCATCCCAAAGAAAACCTGTTGGAGCTCCAGCTTCTCAGCCAGGAGATAGAGGAAAAGACAACAGGAGCAAAGGGAACAGAAGAAAACCTCAGAATGGAGTTGTTCAGTGCCCAGGTGCAGAGATAAGCTCTTACATGTAAATATTATGTACCAGTTTATGAGAATAAAAAAAGCTTTCTTAAAAGCCCAGTTCTAAATGTATGTTCTGCCGGGCTTGGTGGCCCAGCCTGTAATGCCAGCGCTTTGGGAGGCCGAGGTGAGTGAATTGCCTGAGCCTGCAGGTTCGAGACCCGCCTGGGCAACTTGGCGAGACCTCATCTCTACAATAAATAAATTAAAAAAAAAAAATTAACCAGGCGTGGTAGCACACGCCTGTAGTTCCAGCTACTTGGAAGGCTGAGGCGGAAGGATCACCAGAGCCCAGGAAGTTGAGGCTGCGGTGGCCAGGAGCAGCCACTGCACTCCAGTCTGGGCGACTGAGTGAGACTCCAACTCAAAAATAAATAAATAAATAAATGTATGTTCCATGATGAGGTATATCCTGGGAGTGCCAAAAAAAAAAAAAAAAAAAAATGTATCCATATTTTAAGAGATGCTAAGAGATATTCACTGCAATCAGAGGTGTCTACAGGGATGGTAACCACTTTGAACACCTCTTGTAATTGCAGAAGTCAAACGTGAATTATATGAGTTTTGCAATTTTAATACAGTTTTTTTCCTTTCTTAAAATGTGGATACATTTTTTATTTTTTGGCACCCTCTGTATGTGCAGAGAGAAGCCAGAGGGAGTCTTTGGAGAATTAAAGTTGCCTTAGAGACGGCTTGATGGTTTCACATTTGACCTGATCCTATGCTTCTTAGTACTTTATGGCGTTCACTTGATCAGATGGGTGCTAGACATAATTTGGTTAGGACCTGTTACACTAAGCTCAACATCAGTCGTGATAAGATTATGGCAATTAGTTCTATGGGGATATTTTGGTGCTTCTATCATATAAAACCAGCGAGACAATTATTTTTAAGCAGAAGAAAGTAGAAGAGATTAGACCAGTAGTTCTCAACTAGGAGGTATTTTGTCCCTCGGGGGATATTTGGTAATGTTTAGAGACATTTTTTTGGTTGTCACAATGTGTGTGTGTGTGTGTGTGTGTGTGTGTGTGTGTGTGTATGTGTGAGAGACAGGCATCTAGTGGGCAGAGGACAAGGATGTTGCTAGATGTCCTACAATGCTCAGGACAGCTCCCACAACAAACAGTTATCTGGTCCTAAATGACAACAGCACTGAGGTTGAGAAACCCTGGATAGAGGAATGGACACTAGACTGAATTAGGGGAGTCTAGTCTCAGTCTTCAGATTGTAAGACTAATTACAACGAAATTCCTGCCATGTGTGCCTATTTCCCCATCTGAAAAACAAGGACAATAAACATGTTCTTCTTTTAAAAATTATTATGAGGAGTCATGAAATTATATATGTGAAATGCTCTGATTTCTTCAGTAGAGAAAGGTCTCTATAAAGTCAAAGCACGGTTATTATTACTACACTATGATGAGCTCATGAAATTGTGTCTTAAGCACTGTATTTCTCCTCCTCAAAAGAAAAAAAAAACTCCCCCGGGAAAAGAAAACAAACCAGAAATGATCTCATCATGATTACACCTGCCACACCAAAAAACAGACACAGTTCAGAGAAACAAAATTCCTTCCCTTCAGCAATGAACTAAGCTGCGTCTGTAATTAAGATCTTAATAAGAGAGGCAGGAGGTGGGTGCAGAGGCTGCAGGCTACAAAGAGGTGCAGCACTGCCAGCCAGGTCTACAAGAACAATCAAAATCCAATCCCCTCACTGCTTCACACTCTCGGGTGTTCCAAACAAGTCCATATTGCTAATGGCTTTCCTTTGTTTCTAAAGATGCGTTTGCCTGCAAGGACAAAGAGAAGGAGCATTTTATTATTTACAACTAAAATTTTTTTTGTTTATTTTTTGAGCCAGAGTCTCAGTCTGTCGCCCAGGCTGGAGTGCAGTGGCATGCTCATGGCCACCATAGCCTCTACCTATTGGGCTCAGCTGATCACAGTTAAATGTTTTTTAAAAATCCCTTAGATAGATGGGATAATGTCTTCGACAGTTGATCTATCTCAGGAGCAGCTCTTGTTGAGTATCTATGGCATGACCATGTGTTCCTGAACTTTCCCAGGCAATCCCCAGTTTCAAATATCCTTCCTCTTGTCAGACCATATGTCCTCATTTTTTGTTCTGTAAAACAGATACATGCCCACAGAAAATATGTGCATTTTAAACCAAAAACAAAGGATAGGTATGCAGGCACGTGTTTTTTTGCTAATGGATCTGCCTTCGTTGAATTTAGGATTTGGAAGAAAAGGAGATAGCTACTGATAAGAGTTATTGATTCAGTCAATGGACATGTCCTCTAGTTGACTAGGTGATCTCTGTAAGGAAACCAGACATATGCCAGGGCATCTGGGTGCTGTGAGGTTGTCTGCAAATCCACAGTACCTGGGGTTATTAAGAGAAACAAGGTCGTCAGACTGCCTGCATTCTTGCTGTTCCGTTCCCTTTCCTGAGCTCCATTTACGGGTGTGCTTATCATACTGAGCTCTGCTTGAAGAGGGTTAGAGAAGCAGAGAATAACACTGAAGTTCTACCCCTGGGGAGCACTCCAGGGAGAGAGGTTTTGACATTTTTGCTGTACCCAAGTTGTTGTGTTGGTGCAGCAATATTATTGGTCCACAAGCCCATTTCCTGCCAAACTCTCAGGCATACTACAACGATTAGTAGCAAGATCAACAAGAAACTCACCGACAGGTGACCGACATGTCCTGACACTAAAGACTCAACTCCAAGAAGACTGGAGTGTCTAGAAGTTCATTTGACTGCCATTTTCTGTGTAGGGCTTTGCTTATTGTGGGGTGGAGGGTGTTAGGGAGGTTGAGAAGCCCAGCTCACTATTCAGCAGCAGGGCTGGAGCCCCGGGGACTGGGAAGCCTGGATAAATCCTGAGTTAGCCACATCTCCTACAGGAGTGAGGTGCTAAGTTAAGAGTAACAAACTGACTACCTCAAGTGGAAGAGATTAAGGCTGACTCATAGTTACCAAAAGATAGCATAGGGTTTCTGCCTACCAAAAAAAAAATTAGGAAAAATATGAAAGACACATCATACAGTCTAAATATATAAAACCTTGGTAAGTAGAAAGGAAGTCTGGTTCAGATCTTACTTAACCTTACATGTGTTTGGTTACTGCAAACTTCTGTTGAGCTTCATAGACAATTCTCCATTTCATAAGAGTGTAAAAAACAGGAATTAATTTCAAAAGGAGTTATCAAATATTTTGTGTTGTTTGCAGTGTTTGCACTTTTACATACTCATGGCTGTTCAATTTTTATTTCTGACGAGCATAAACATCAACATTTCACATAAGGAACACTGTTTGGGCAACATCTTATAACTATTACCAGAACATGTTAGAAATATGAGGAGAAATTCTAATTTGCAACACTAAGAAGATTTGCAAAGAAATATGACACCTCCAACTTACTGGACTCAGCCTTTGAATTAAGGATCATGAACTACATAGTTCGACACTGGTTAAGCACCATTAGTGGTTAGGACAAAAGGAACTAGCTGCTTTTTAAGAATAAACTAGAATTTAGTAGTTCATGATGGGGCCCAGGCATATGTATTGGAAAACATTCCACTGGCAATATTAATGTTTCCACTCTCTACCTCAACCATGAAAAACTGCTGTCACACAACATCACTATTCATATTTTCTAGGATTCCTATTCTTTCTCAAATTCATTTAGATCACAATGTTTACTAAAACTACCTTCTAAAAGATCACCCTTTCTAATGGAGGGTGAAAAAGGTCACCCACAAGGACATTTATTTTTAAATGAAGATTCTTGAGGAAGACAGTCTTTTGTAGCCAGACTGTAATGTTCCCTAGCCGTGTGGAGTCCTCCTTAGCCAGTAGGAATTACTGCAGAGAGATGACTGGAATGTCTAAAGTAAATAAGATGGAAGGGGGTTTTGTTGACAAAGTATAAACAGGGTTTTTTTTTTTTTTTTTGGTCCCCTTTTCATGGCCTTACTCTTTGCAATCATCTGTCTCCTAGGAAACTGTCAGCTATTCTCTGGCATTTTAAGTTGGAGATATAGTATTTCTTCCCAATGGCCCTGTTCCATTTATCTTGGCATGGAATCTTGGTAATTAAGCCTATATGTTCCTGCAGAATAGTGCGTAGGTCCTAGTGGTTGACATTTCAAACCAATTTGTTAAAGTTTCCTTCTAACCCTAAAATAACCTAAAAATAGATAACCAAGACTTCTTACTTTAAATTTACGTCCCTCTAATGAACTGCAACAGGGGAAAGGATAGTATCTTCCCTAAATTCCTCATGTCCCCTCAAATCACCTTTCTTGGGGTTTCACCTTTGGTTTTTAAAATGGATGATTTTCTCTCTTCCTCACCAACATTTTTGCTATGCGTATGCAATACTTTTATATAATACTTCTATATCTACATATCACTATATCTTTGTGTATGTGTGTGTGTATGTATATATATCTTATAACATCACATAGTAGCTGCCATTTATTAATGCTTTCTACCTACTAGAAACTGATGATTGTCATATATTATATCCTTATGACTATCTGATAGGACAAATGAGGGAACGGAGGTTTAAAGTACCTTGCATAAAATTATTCTGTTAGGAAGTAACAAAAGTGGGATTTGAAACAAAGCCTGTGTTCTTTCCACTATGCCGAACAGCGTTAAATCTTTAAAATGATTCTCTGTATGTATGTTTTATGTGATTCAACAAAGAATTCAATATTTGTTAAGTACTTACTGTGAGCAAAGGCCTGTTATTTCAGGAATATCAAGTCTTGTTATTAATAACAACGAAGAAGCTAAGTCAAGAATACATTAGCAAGTGGGGCCATATGCTGTTTGGACTCTCTGTCTAGGACCTGCCCTTCTATAATACACATCCAGGCCCATGGAAAAATCAATAATACTCAACATCTTAACCTGGTAACTTGAATTTTGACATCATCCTATCACCAGGTCTTGAATTGACGCTATCCATTTAATATATATTGGGCATCTACTCTACAGGGTAGAGCAGGGGCCAGCTAACACTGTCTCCTTACTATATATCAAGAGCCTTGGTAAGCACTTTTTATTCATATATGATGTCAGGTCTTAGAACAACAGCATAAGGAAGTTTTATCATCCCTATTTTACAGATAAAACTGAGACTCAGAGAGCTTAACTTGCCCAAGATTGCAGAGTATTAGGCTGCAGAAACAGAAATGCCTTTCTCCAAACCCCATGCAATTTTTTTTTTTTTTTTTTGACTTGGCGTCTCACTCCATCGCCCAGGCTGGAGTGCAGTGGCACACTCATGGCCACCCCAGTGTCGACCTGCTGGGCTCCGGTGATCCTTCTGCCTCACCTTCCAAGTAAGCTGGAACTACAGGTGCATGCTACCCTACCTGGCTAATTTTTTTGATTTATTGTAGAGGTAAGGTCTCACCATGTTGCCCAGGCTGGTCTCAAATCTGCAGGCTCAGGCAATCCTCTCACCTTGGGTTTTGTCTCTATACAAGAGCTTAAAAGAACAAGTCTCTGTCCTTTCAAAACTTCACAGATCCTAGATCATGCTTTTCATTCAAGGACTTGTTTATCAGTTGCCTCTACATACAAATAAAGAGTGGGTCTCTCATATAAAGTGGGGTTTACTTAAAACTGGACAACCCCAGTGAACAACCTATGTGAGGAACAGGTATCATTCAGGTAGTAATTTTATTGAAAAAGATTAATAAGTAAGGTAGTGCTAACAGAGCAGAGCAGAGGTGAAAAACATAAAGCCTATTCTAGGGATTATAGGACAGTCCAAGAGACAAAGGTTTAGAAGTTTGATTGCTTAATAGAGCGAATGGAGGAGGAAACTTGATTAGTAGGAGTGACAGACGTCTCAAGTCGTCATCACAAAGAGACAGGGCCAAATGAGTGGGGGCAGTGAGGGACTGAGAGTTCCCATGGCAGAGTCCAAGCAGAGGGAAAAGTGAGGGGTGCAGGATATGCATTACGGTGTTGCATCCATGTGGGGAGGGTTGAACCCTACAGAAGTCTGGTATTACAGAAGCATAAGAAATGCTCGAATAAAAGACTAAGAGCTGATGAGGTCATGAAGGCACAAAAGGGCTTGTACAAAAGGGCGAATGTACAAAAGGGCTTGAAAAGTGGAGAGGAAGGTGTTTGGCTTTTCTGGTGGTTTTTTTTTTTTTCTTTAGAAGACCTGGTGGGAGGGAACAGACAGGAGACAGGAAACCACTGAATTCTGAGAACAGAATTGGTGTATATTCCAGCAAAGAAAAGATGCTAAAGGAATCCTTGGTATGCTACACACCGTGCAACTTGCTAAATTTGGTATTATCAGGTAACCTTCAGTTCTATAGACTTTTATCTCTGTGTAGGTAAGTCATTTAACTCTGCAAATGAGTTTGTTAAATAAATAAATGAATAAGTCTACAAATAAGCAAGCTGATATTTTTTAAAGCATCTTTTAGTGCTTTTAAATTCGTAGATCTCAAATAAGATTAAAAAGGAGGGAGGTAGGAGTCCCAAATTGGATTGGGCGCAACAAATCATTTAGAGAAAAAGAAAGAATTTTAAACGAAAGTATTAAAGCAAGGAAATAACTGGGAATTCTACAGGTTATAAATGACATATGGACTAAATCAAAGACCCTCTATCATTTTTTCTCAAGCTAGTTTGAGAAGAAAATATTTTCAAAGTTCCCTTAAAAGCTTATACTGCATGCATTCTTCTTTCCCTGATCTACTGCATTCAACCAGAACACAAGACTCTGAACTTCGGTATGTAGTTTTTTTTAAATAGCATTGAAAGTTCCATCTGAAATTTGTCTTCAGTAAAAACATTTAAGGACCAATTTGTTGTAAAAAGACTAGATAAATAATTTAGAATTTTAATGCAGGCAAGTAAAAGTTCAGAAATTTGGCAAGGTCACAAAAGCTGCAGTCATTAGAGACCAGGCTGCAGTGCTTGCTGAGGCCCTGTCAGCTCCAGGCCTGACGTGGGCGGAGCCTCGGGCCTAGCCCAAACCAAGGAGGCGGGGCTCCGAGCCAGGACTACACAAACAGGGCAGGGTCTTGGGGACTTCTGCTCAAACACTGCTGCACAGAGACCCTACCTTCACCTGGCAAAGGGCAATAATCAGCCACCTTCAGTTCCTTTAGGAGGTAGCTTTCACTGGGCAAGCAAACCAAGGCCATGGAGGCAACCTCCCCACCTCTCAAAGGATACGCTTTGTATATTAAGGGGATTTTGTGGAAAGCTCTTAATAAATTAAGCCCCCATAACTTACTATGACATAACCACTTACTGATTCCCTTCTAAAAGAAATGGTACATTAAGTACATATGACAGTGACTGTAGCCTTCCTGTGGACAAAATAAAAAACATACAATGAAATGACGATGGATTGGCTATGTGCTAACCAAAAGGTTCAACCAAAGTAATAGCTTACATTCCCCACAGGTCTCTTGATTACTGCAAATACATTGCTACTTGGCCAGGAGCTGTGTGTATTAAGTGCAAAATGAGTGAAGTTTCCTTGTTCTGTAGTTACCATCACTGAAGCAGCCAAACTAGATAATCAGGTTAACAATGACAAAAACAAACAACAACAACAACAAAACCTTATAGGGCCTGATTTATAAATCTCTCAATGAACATTTTATTTTATTTTATTTATTTTTATTTTTTGAGTTGGAGTCACACTCTGTCACCCAGACTGGAGTGCAGTGGTAGCTCCCGGCCACCACAGCCTCGACCTGCTGGGCTCCGGCGATCCTTCCGCCTCAGCCTTCCAAGTAGCTGGAACGACAGGCGCGTGCTACCACGCCCAGCTAATTTTTTATTTATTGTGGAGACGAGGCCTCACCAAGTTGCCCAGGTGGGTCTCAAACCTGTGGGCTTAGGCAGTCCACTCACCTCAGCCTCCCAAAGCGCTGGGATTACAGGCTGAGCCACCGAGCCAGGCTCAATGAACATTTTTTTTTTTTTTGAGCTGCAGTCTCACTCTGTTGCCCATACTGGAGTGCAGTGGCCGCTCCCGGCCACGCAACATTTTAAAGTCTGTTCTAGACTTATAGTGTATAGAGCAACATAGTGTTTTAGAGACAATTCCTATTTCCGGAATTTTACAGTCTAATAATTATCTGGTTTTACAACCTAAGTGATTCAAATTAAGCAAATAACTGCCAAATGTGCATTTCACTTTGTTTTGCAGAGTTCCTGTCTTTAAAAAAAAAAATCTATCCTACAGAAATACTTAGGATGAAATAGAGTCTTGAACTTTCTGGGAAAAGAAAATACTATTCCGAAGGATTTTAAGAGAGGTCAAAGATGGTTCTTTCTCTTAAAAAGTGGTTAAAATCATGAGTTCTAGAGCCGGGTCAACTTAGTTCTAATCCCAGATCACCACTTTCTAGCTGTGTGGCATTAGAAAAATTACCTAGTCTCTCTGTGCCATTTGAAAATGAGTATAAATAAAATACCTACCTTATAGTGTTACTGACATAATTATATATGACAATCTTGTATTGTCACTCTAAGTCTCAATTAATGTTATCACTCCATCACTTTTGTGTCATCTTCTCTACTTAAAATCTGTCCTGAAATAAATGTTAACTAGAGAGAAGGTAGACTTTGTACAAAACGGAAAGTGAATTGCTTCAGCTATTGGTACATTTTATAGTCACTATGGAGTGTCAATCTGCCACTTGTTTCATCAATGAAGTCAGCATTTTTGCCATTGAAAGTGTCCACAAGCTAATAAAAATAATGTATTCACAACATTTTGCAGGTTTTTCATCACGGGTAAGACCCAGCAAAGATGCAGATTTCTCCATGAATACCCATTGCAATTTACACTGTCAGTTGCCATGAGATTTTCTTTCCATAAAGAGTAAAGTTAAACATCATGAGGTCACAGAATAAAAGTGACTTGAGACTTTGCCATTTTCTAGATTGCAGCACTCAATGTTAATTTTGGCCATTTATACTTTCCAGTAATAGATATATGAACATACTTTCTCTTTTTTTCCTGCAAGCCAGTTCTTACTCAGCAACAGGGAGAAAAGGAGAAAAAGAAAAAAAAAAAAATTACTCCAAGCTGAGCAATATCTAGTCTTACCACTTTTCTAAATAAGGAGACTGAGGAAATATGGGTGACCCACTTCAAGAAAGAGAACTTTCCTGCCAAGTAGAGGGATTTGTTTCTGGTTGCATCCCAAAGTCAAATATTAATAGTATTCAGAATGATCCTTCCCTCCAATCTCTCCTACTATGCAAATAATGGAAAGCTGATAGTACAGAGATAAGCGATACCTGTGTTTTCAGAAGTTGTAACTCAGGTATTGCAATAAAAACTTTCGACATTTAGATTCAGAGTTTTTGAACAGGATTTGTAGCTTTTGAACAAAAGATTTACTACTGAAATTAGGCGGTGGCTATCAGTTAGCCCAAGTATTTACAACCTTACAACAACAACAACAAAAGACAACCAGGAGCCAGATAATTCAGCAAGAAAACAAAGTAGCTCCCAGCTAGTGCAATCCTGAAGGTCAGATAGTTAATATAAATTGGTGATTTAAAAGCATAGCAACTTTGTCAAAATTCATTTTAATAACACTTTTGTTTAAAATAGTAAATAAAATAATAGCAGCAATAATAATGGCGCATTAATATTTATAATCCAAGAAAAAAATATCATGCCCAATTCATTGCAATGTGCTTCTTTTGTGTCCCCTGGAAGCTGGTTGCCTTCTTAGATGGGGGCAACTTAAAAAAAAAAGGAATATGCAGAGCAAATCATAATCCTTTTGCCAATAATAAACACACAAACAATGGTGCAAAATGCATTGAAAAATAATGGTGCCCAAGGATTACGACTATGACACTCAGCTTTCAGGCACAGCCTGAGCCTTCACGATCTCTCCCTCTCAGTCCATTCAAACTCAATAAGAGTGTTTTCAAGAAATGCCTAATACTCATTTATTCTTGCATCTAACATCACTTAAGGAGGTGAACTTTTAGTCATCAGCTGTGTAACAGTATCCGGGTTTTTAATTTCTCCCACCAAAAGTACATACGGCATACTCCTTCTCGACCAAACGATTAGAGCAAAGGCTGAAAAACTTCAAGAGCCAGTCTGGGAGACTCTGCCGTTCTGATGCCTCTTCTTACAGCTCCCCAGGGCAGCAGAGACCATGCCTGGGGAAGCCAAAGAGACTTGAGCTAATGCGCGCTGCGATTCCAGTTAGACACCCTCTGATCTGCAGTGGCTGCTGTGAGGCGGCTCTAAGTCTAACTTCTCACCAAAGCAGTTCCCCGGCAACTTTTATAACAGATGTGCTCGGGGAGTGTACTGTAAACCTCAGAGCGGGTCTCAAAGACCGCGTCCCTGGCTGCTTGCTTGCCAACCTCAGGGACCAAGATCCGTCTCAGAACTCTCCGGGGCACAGAAGGGCCTGTCACAGAGGGAAATATGCAAACACACACAAGGCGCAGCCTCCAGCTGCCGAAGAAACCTCTTGTAAAAGGCGCTCTCTTACCTTGTACTTCATTTCGGCGGCGCGGAAGTGAGCCGTTTTCCTACACTAGTTAGACAGCATCAAGCGCTGCCGTGTCCGCCCCTCCATCGGGCGCAGAGCAAAGGAAAGTGAGCAGGGTCTGGGGCAGCGCCGTTTGGTCAGACCCGGGGCGCAGTCCAAAGCCTCTGAGCTCACTGTTTTGATCGAGGGAGGCCGACCACGGACTCATTTGCATGCAGCGCCACCATTGGCTAATGGAGCAAGGTACTGCTCAGGCCCCGCCCACCCCTCGCTTCAGAAAAACTGACAAAGAGCTTGCAATGTGATCATTTCTTGTCACAGTATCAGAGAGAGTGGAAAATAAAACAGAAAGTGGGGAACCATTCTGAATTTTCCTCTGCCCCCAGAAGAGAAAGAAGGAAAGACGAAGGAAGGAAGGAAGGAAAGAGGAAAAAAGGAAAACAGAAAGGCCAGGTCTTTTTAATATTATCCTGTTTTAAAGAAGCCGAATTCACAAAGCAGTCTGACAGTCGCGCTTCCTGTGACCTAGCAACTCCTTCTTAAACCCATCTCGTTTCAAAGCCATTCACCTCACAATCTCTACATGAAACAAACTCGGGGAACAAAAGGTTTTCTGTCTCCAAGCCCCTTTTTACTAACCACCCCTGCTGATATCTCTCTCTGTGTCTCTTTCTCCCCCCCATCCTCCCCCTTTTCGTGGCTGTTTGCTTTTTTTGTTCTTTTCAATGTTCAAAGTACTTTGCAGTATCAGTCTGCAAAGAGCTGGAATACAATTCTCCCTCAGTGAAAAGGAACTCCTAGTACAGGCATCAAGGTTTCCCTGGACAGCTTCTCACCAGGCCTCACAGAGTTGAGTGTCACACGTATTGGGCAACTTTCAGTGACTTTGCTGAGGATAAAGTTTAGATGTGACCTCTCAGATGGGACTGACCTATACATGCCCTATACATCATCACCATCCACTGAGTTCTGTTCTTTGATGACCGGCATTCCTAGCTGGAGCTTTGAACATTGTAGTTTTTTTTTTTTCTTCTGACCTCTCTCCTGAAGATGACCCATTAACCCACCAACACTTTTTATCCACGGAAACAAAACATGCCCACTGTTTGATGAGTCGGACTAAAAAGACCAGTCTGTCTTCAGTGGAGCACAGAATGTGATTTCCATAGAGATTCCAGTTTATGATTTCTGTAGAGAAAGAGAATCACCCAGGAGAAGACAGAATTGGTCATTTTCAGCAACTCTTCTGAAGGATTGAGCTGTGACACACACACACACACACACACACACACACACACACACACACACACACACACACTAAACCTTTTCTGGGCCTCAGGATTGAGACTTGGTAAAGCCAGACAATAGCTGTCCCTGAGTGGGATGCACTCCAGCCAGACTACATTACTTGGATGGAAAAAGCAGCCCTAATTTTTTTTCCTGACCAAGTTGGATCAGAATCTGTTTGACTTTCCTCCCCTTCAAAATACCCAATGGATTAAAACTTTGCATTTATGATCTAAGTAGAAAAAATTGGAGAACAGCTGTCTTACAAAAGTAGTTTCCAGATACAGGGTTGGCAGGGTTGGCAGTTTAGTTCACAGATTAATGTGGCATGACATGACCCCCAGGCCATTATAGTGAGGTTGACACACCTGTTCCTGCCTCCACTAGGCCTTGTTCTTAAACCTCATTTGACCTTAGAGCAAAAATGAGCTTGAATAATTTTGCAAGGTCTTTCTGAACACAAATTACGCACACAGCATGTTGTGTTGCATGGATCTTCCTAAGAGTCTTGCAGACTTACAGGAGAATAGGAAATAGTTTTTGGTGTCTGCCTGGATAAAAGAAGACAATGAGTCCAAGGCCTTCCCATATGTAAGATGAGTCTTGTGGCTTCCAGAAGATCTAGATAACATTCCTCTGGCTTCCTAAGCAGTAAAGCTGAATCCTCCTGTTTTGTTTGAAGAGTACTATTGCGTAGGTGAATGCTGTCCCACCCTATTTTAATGTTTGAAAACAGTTTCCTAAAGCCTGTGCTAGGGCTTTTTATAATATCATTCTTAGTTCTCATCAAGTGGCCCTCCTACTTTCCTGTTTCTATCCTGTACAGTTGTCTATCCTAGACAATTGGAATCTGCCAGAAGTGTATTTCAAGATGGTTTGGGTAAGTGTATAATTAGTCGAGTAAAGGAAGGCACAAGGGTGTTGGAATCAGGTAAACCATGTGAACCTGTGTTGAAACCTCAACAATTTTCTTAACTTCTTAATTTTGGTATTCTTAATTATAAAATAGAGAGAACAATAATACAGCTAGAGTTATAATACAGATGGAATGAAATAATGTGGATAGAAGTTAATAGTACTTGGTACATTACAAAACCTTAGTAAATGATTGCTTATTGTTAGTATCATTGTTGTTATTAATTATTTAATAATAATATTAGATTATTATTTTTACTCTATTATGTAATATTATTATAATCTATTTTTGAAATGGTATTAGTATTTAATTATTGCATTAATTATAACTATGGTTAATATTAGACTGTTGTTGATATTTTAAGTGCGGTAGACATTCAGAAAAAGGTGGAGGAATTCCCTCCTCTGTGGACCACCCTTTTTTAGGACAACTTTCAAATTTAACAGATATTACCAGAGTGCCTAGAACATCCCAGGTACCTTTCTATGTGAGAATACAGCAGTAGCCCAGACAGACAAAGTTCCCATCCTCATGAAGTGTAGAGTCTAGTGAGCATAGAGGAAAATAATTAAGTGAATTTATAATATGATTTGTAGTGATAAATGCTATGGAGAAGAATTAAGCAGAAAAAATTGCTAGAGGAAAACAGATCAGAGTGGGCATCTGTTAGATAGAGTGGTCAGGGAAGCCCCTCTAAGGAGGTGATATTTAAGCAGAAATCTGAATAATATGAGTGATCTAGTGACTCAGAGATCTGAGGAAAGAGCCTTCCAGACAGAAGTGACCCATGGGCATGCCTGAAGTAGGCATGAGTTTGGTGTGTCTACAAACAGCAGGCAGTCCACTGTGCTTAGCATGGGATACACAGGGCCAAAACTGAGGACAAGCACAGAGAGGTAGGCCGTAGGGAGTCTGGATTTTTTTCCTGAGCATGACAGGAAATTACTGCAGTGTTCTGAGCACGAATAACCAGTTTCCCTCTGTTTTTACCCTTTGTTTAAATACTCAAGAACAGCAGGATAGTTAGTCAAAATATGGAGCTCTGATCTTAATGCAGCTTGCGTAGTGCACATAGTCGTTACTTTATTAGTGTCATTGAGTATGTTCTCTTAAAAATCCTTTGGGGAAATGCAAGTTCTCTCAAGGAATAGAGAAACAACTCAGATGTAAAAATGCTGCTTAAAGTGGACTAAATAATTGATTGACGCAGTGGCCCCAGTACTCCCATGGGTTACCCCCCTAAAATGGGCCAGAACCCTGGGGCTTGGACCCTACTCCTGTGCTCACCAACATTCTCTTTGGTGGGCATCTCTGCTTGTTCTCCTTGTAACCTGCCTGCTCTGTCTTATGCTTGTGCAAGGGAAATGGCACTGGATGCCATCCAAATGATTTTCCAGCTGCCACTGGGCACTGGCATGGATACAGAAAAAATAAATAAATTGAGAGGATGCTAGAGAGAAAAAAATATTTTTGTTCATAACTTAGAAGGGACCCATGTGGCTACTCTCTAAGAGTGAAGGGCGAAGTTGCAGAACCAGAGCATGCAAGGGCAGAAGACGACCTTGGGAACCACCTAATACAGTTCTTCATGAAGAGGACAAAGCTGCCGCTCAGAGAGTTTGGGTGCTTTGCACAGAGTCCCACCAGCTTGACTCTTAACAGCAATCAGTGTTTTAGGTTAGTCCCCTGAATGTCTTGTCTGGTTTATTCCAACAATTTCTTTTAGTTTCCCTGCCAGCAATCTCTTCCTGCTCATATCTGTCTTCCACATTGCTCACTGCCTGTTTAATTCCTAGAATACAGAGCTGATCACACGACTACTAGGTTTAAAAACCTCTAGTGACACTCCAATGCCTAAAAAAGAAAATCAGGACACTTTGGCACGGACTGTCATCCGAGCCCACCCTTCCTTTCTGGCTTCACCTTCCTGTATCCCCTTCTCTAGCCACACGGGGGCTGGGGCCACGGGTAAGGGTGGGGGACTCACCGATTCCAAAAAAGGCTTGTACCTTCCTGACTTGCACAGGCGGGTCTCTCTGCTGAAAATGTCCCCCCTTTACTCTTCGGCCGTCAAGGCCAGCCTCAACACTAACTCTTTTGTATCCTTGCCAACAACCCCTGCTCTGCCCACCTCGCCCTTTTAGAACGAATTCCTCCCTCCCTTTACTGTGCCCCCATTGTACTTGGAACACGGCCCTATTATAAAAACTTTTCCACATTGTATCATAATGATTTGTTGACGTCTGTTTCCCCAGCTCTGATGTGTGCTCCAGAGGGACGGGGTGCTTGCTTTCTTGCTCATCTCTGTGTCACTTATCCTGTCTTTAAAGGGTTGCTGAATAAATGAGTAAGAATATAAGTGTAACTTCAAAGAGCACGTGTGTACCTTTATTTTCTACCTGATGCCCAGAAGGGGATGGAGAAAATGTGTGTTTCAGGGCAGAGCTGTGGTTTCCACTCGTTATAAATGGAGATAGGATACATCTTTTCAGAACCAACTCAAGGCCTGCTGCCGGTTCTGTACCTATAAATGAAGAAGGGCTTTTACATTTTTAAGTGGTTGGAAAGAAAAACAAAAGGAGTGATATTTCATGAGATATAGAAACATGAAACTTACATTTCTGTGACTATAAATAAAGACACTGGAGCATGGCCATCTCCAGTCTTTTATCTTGTCTTTTGAGTTCCAATGGCAGAGTTTAACAGTGCCCACAAAGATGGTAAAACCTACAGAGCCAAAGAAAAAGTATTATTTGCCCCTCTACAGAAAAGTTTGCTGACCCATGCCCTAGAATAGTGCAAGGTTTATCTATCCCTGAGTTCAGACTAAAGTATATATCCTTCTAAAGTATAGATCCTTCCACATCTATAGAGGAACACTCGAGAAGCTGAATGAATACTGGGTTAGAGGAACAAAGCCTAGTCCTAAAAAGGTAAACATTCTAGGACTGTGTTTTACCATTTCTAGTTTGATAGTAGCTTTTATTATTATTTTTATTATTTTTTTTTTGAGGTGGAGTCTTACTCTGTCGCCCAGACTGGAGTGCGGTGGCCGCTCC
>NW_007245716.1:58494-110155 GCF_000164805.1 Carlito syrichta
AGTAGCTGGAATTACAGGCATGCGCTACCACACTGGGCTGATTTTTTTGATTTATTGTAGAGATGAGTTCTTGCTGCCCAGGCGGGTCTCGAACCCGCGGGCTCAGGCAATCCACTCACCTCAGCCTCCCAAAGGCACGGGATTACAGCCTGAGCCACCGAGCCCAGCGGTACTAGCTTTTAAAAACAAAAACTAAGTTATTTCAAAAAATAATTGGAGGCATCAACTTTTCCATTCTATCGCAAGCCTCCGTAAACACTAGCCATTGTGTTTTCTTCTTCAGTCCAACCGACCCTTGGTTCATTCAGCCTTGATTGAAACCTCCCAGGTACCAGGCCCTGTGCTTGATATTTGCAAACATGATTTCATTTAATACTCATCTCTTGCAATAGTCCTGTGAGGTAGATTATATTGTTCTTATTCTACACTTCACAAAACCAAGACTGGGAGAGGCTCTATGGCTCCACAAAGTTACACAGCAGATGAGTGGCAGGCTTGGTTTACGAACCCAGGTCTTCTGGTTCCTGAGTCTGTGTGGTCCTAATCATGAAGTTATACTGCCTCAGAGGTTTCCTCTCCTCATATGAATGAGTAACTGATCGAATGCACTTCATTATCTGAGCCCCGTTTGTCAGTTCTGTAGGGTCAAGTCTCCACCCTACTGGGACTAGGCCTGACTGAGAAAGAGGTATTCTTGCATTGTGATGAGGGCTGATACAACAATGTAAATATGGACTGGCACTTTCAAGCCTGTGTGTATGAGGCTCTTCTTTATCATTCTATGTTTCCATCACTCTGCTTACCTAAATTCCAGCTTGCCTCTAGCTGACATTCCAACTCCTTTATGAAAACTTTCCTAGAAAATCTCTTCATCGCTGTTCACCTTTCCCCAAACCTTTTTTGTCTCTGGTCCCCCTATCATGTGTGGCCTGAATCGGTGCTTCTCAGATCTGGCTTTCCTTAAAACAATTACACATGCTTAAGCATCTCTCTTTTAAGTGGGATTCAGTGGGCTGGGTGTGAGGTGAGGCCTTGGAATCTATCCATTTAAAAAGATTCTCATACACTCCATAGTCAGTTTTATGTGTATGACACACAATTTAGCACTTAGTTATTACCTTACATAGCTTCATTTGTGAAGGTTTTTTCTACAGAATGAGATTTCAGGCAACTTATAGAAAAGGATCCTGACTTTTCTTCTGTTGTATTCCCTTTGCACCTATGTAGGTTACTGAATCTCGTCTTTTGTCCACTCAAAGTCTTGTGTCTTGTGCACGCACACTGCCTTCACTGAAGTCAACAGAAAAAAATAAAGTAAACAGGCAAAGGAAAGAGTTCCTTTCACTTTAAGGCAATGACCCTCTTTTATCTGTTGAACTGGCCAGGCTCTTGGAATGAATGAAAGTCAATTATTAGAGACAATCTCCAAGAAGAGTCTCAACTCGATTCTTTATGTGCTGTGAAATGGAGCTTTCATTCACTTTCCCCCCACTATTATTTTGGCATAAGAGACCTCACAAAGGCTACCTGACCTCACCCCCCCTTTTAGCAACAGTGTACTAGGAGTAAATTCTATTTTCTGAAAGTTTTAAGGCACTATTACAAAATATTTTTTTCTGCAGATGGTGGTGGGGGGAGGAGGGGTGTTTACTAAAAAGGCTGTTGACTCATAATCCTGGAACCCACTTCTGATTTGTTCCTCCCTAACTACTTCTTCTTTCTCATTCAATGACAAGCCGCCAAAGGTGTGGTGGACCTCTAAGTGATACAGATTGGAATGGCCCGTCAAGATCCTCTAGGCCATGACCTGATGTGGAGAATCCCACACTGTGAAGACTTTGCAGGGTCTCCTGTCTCTTTCCACTCAGCTAACCCTCGGCAGTGCGTCCTTGGACAGCCCTTTCAAAAATCCACTCCCTCCTGTGCCCACTGCCTGCGGCTCCCTGCCTTGCTTCCTAGACTCTTTTTAATTTTCCCGAGAGTGGAGTGCTAAAACTGAGCGTCTTAGGCCTCTCTCAGTTCTTGATAAACCATGAAATCGTGCATGTAATACCACATGGCTACCCTGCTACTAAAAACCTAGAGAGATCACTCTAAATAAGTGGAGTGATTGTGGAAGGTATCTTGACTTGATTTTTGAAAAACTGTGCAACTGTGAAGTTTTGGTGTTTAGTGTTATTATAACCTTGGAATGCTTAATTGCCACCGTTTTCCACACACGAAAAAACTAAGAAAACATAGACAGATTAAATTGCATGTTAAATAAATTCACTCAACTCTAGTGAAATGTGACAAGCAATTGTGAGGCTCCATTTTAGCATTTAATATTTTCTTTATTTGAAGAATTTGGGGAATTAACTGAAAGGTGGGGTTATAAGAAAAGTTAGAAACACACAAAGATTTACATTTATTTATCTCCATAAATGTGCAAAGGTTCACTGCTGCTTATAGTAATGGGCAAAGGCAAAGAGTTTTGTGGAACAAAAGGAATCTAATAGACAAATTGTGCAGAGCCTCTCTCCTGTTTTCTCTAGCCCTCAGGTGTTCTGTTATTGCATGCCTTAGTTGGTCCAAACAACCTGTTATAAGAAACTGTTATGGAAATCTTTTTTGCCGGTAGAAACTTCAGAATGTGGATTTTTACAAAGGTTAAGGTGATCTGCCAAGAGCAAACAAACAGGAATTCCATGACTGGACCAAGAATGGCCTTTTCCTCTTTCTGGAGGCACTGGCCAACACAGTCAAATTGGTGCTCAATACTTATTAAATGAGGAGAAGAAAAGGCACCGTGCTTCCCTCTTGCTAACCCCTTGTGCTTATCTATATACTCTTCAACTGGAAAAGTCTTCCTGACTTCTCCTTGCATACAGATGACTGCTTTATATGTAATGTGACATGATGCAAGTCACATGTGGCATGGCATGACATCATACAATTTGATGGAACTTTGCAGTCCTCTCCCAATCTCCACTTGCTACTGTCTAGGTGGAGTAAGCAAAAGAGACTGATGGACTGTGAGCCCCAGCTTCCTGGATGGGGCTGGATGTTCTGTTTCTAATCTACTTCTGAGCTTTGCTATTCTCCAGGGCACTCTGGCTGCTAAAAGTCAATCGTTCACACCCAGCATCCAGCATAGTTCCAGGGGTGGGGTTGGAGGTAGCCTACAATAGGGTGGGGAAGCATTTTAAACACCAAATGGTCACTTGTAATGCACAGGGCAAGTCATTTCTCCAGGGGCTGGAGATGCATTTTCCCTCTCATGCCCTGAAAGAGTCCAGCATCCCCAGTCCTCCAATAAAGCCTGCCTCCTGTCCCCCACTGCTCTCATCAGCTGAGGCCAGAGAAGGTCTAGCAGGCCCTGACCCAGGGCCTTGGCCCGTCTGGCCAGCCCAGGCAGCCGCCAGCTGGCGCTGATGAGCACAAAACAGGAATCCTAGTAATGCAGGGCCTGGTGGAAGGGGGGGAGGGGGTGACAGGAATGTGGAGTGGGGACACAGCACACCCTGCAGAGTTCAAGCCAAGATTTTGAAAAGTTTGATTCATTTTAGAAAGCCAAGTGCTCCAGCCATCAGCAATCTTTTATTTTGTCTGCTGGAGGAATGTCTTTCCAGTGCGAAGACCGGGTGGCGGTGGTGGTGGTGGTACCAGCATTCACCCTTGACTTGCCAGACCCAGTATGGACAGCACATTCCTTTCTGCCCACTGAAGCCCAGAAATAAAGAGCAGCTCTCTTTATACGGAAAGCTGAAGGGGGCCCTGCTAACAAGCATGCATAAGACTTTATGTCTGGGTTTACTTGCAACACTGAGGTTTTCGGATGTTAAGCATAAGTTCCTTTAATTTGCTAAAATCTTGGCACCCTGTGATTTCAGACTTTAGGATGCAAAGGGGTGTTGCAAGGGTGTTTTTGAACTTCAATGCCTGTGGTTCTCCTGATTTTTGCTCTGACAAGTCTTTGGAGCTTCTGGTCTTAGGGAAGAGTGGAGAGTAATGACCAGAAGCAAGACTTAGCCCCTCTTCCTTCCCTCGCCATCCTAGATGTAGAGGCCTGCGTTTCTCCTGCTTTCTAGTTTGCCATCTCAAAATCACTGTATATTTTCAAAAGCTATCGCCGGCACAGGTCTGTCCACCATGAAAGAGAAAAAATGTCCCCCCTCCTTACCCAGACAGCTCTGAGCCTTTTTCCCCCTCTCTCAAGTCCACTCTGGGACTCAGTCCCCCAAGAATCCCATCTCTCACGAGAAGAGTTTGATTCATTTGAGAAAGCAAACAAAATGCTCCAGCTATCATTGTGTCTCCTAGAGCTTCCTTATTCAAAAACCTGGAGGTCAGATGAATTTGTGGAACTCAGAAAATTTCAGATTTTAGAAAGAGATTTAGTATATATACCACATATTACAAAACATTCCCAGTCAAATCCGGGCTGCATCCTACAAGCAAACACACGCATGTCACAGCAGTCAAATGTATAAAGATTCACACCAAGTGGGTAAAGGAAGAATACACGTCACCTTGGGCCAATTCTGGTCAGGTTTTGGGGCCAAATGAGCTATGAAGATGCACTAGATTTTTACATTTTGTGATTTTTTTTTTTTTTTGAGTTGGAGTCTCACTCCATCGCCCAGACTAGAGTGCAGTGGCAGACTCCCGGCCACCGCAGCCTCGACCCACTGGGCTCCGGCGATCCTTCCGCCTCAGCCTTCCGAGTAGCTGGAATTACAGGCACGCGCTACCATGCCCGGCTGATTTTTTGATTTATTGTAGAGATGAGGTCTCGGCAAGTTGCCCAGGCGGGTCTCGAAACCGTGGGCTCAGGCAATTCACTCACCTCAGCCTCCCAAGGCGCGGGATTGCAGGCTGAGCCACTGAGCCCGGCTACATTTTGTGATTGAGATGAATGAATACAGACCACAAAGACATTCTCTAGGTCTCCAGGGTCTTCCCTTCGCCACCTGTCCTTCCCCTACACCACCCAAGCATCCTATCTCTTTCACTTGCTATGACCAGAGAGTGGGTGGTCTGGAGTCCTGGCCTCCCACTCAGTACTCCAGGTCTCTCTGCCTCTGACCCAACAACTCCATCCACAACGATCAAAGCCAATGATTCACAGTAGACCGCTAGAGTTGAAATTACTAGAAAAATGAAATGAAACAGACTTGCAAAATACAAGCCTAGATAATGATGATGATGATGATTGAATTGAATTGATACAAAATGATTCCTGTCTCATTGCTGTCAGAGTTTTGAAGCACTTACTCTCAGTTCCAGCTCTTACCTGTGTAAGGGCCTGTCCAGAGCATGGCTTGGTGTAAGTCAGCAGATCACATTTTGGGGAGTCCTACTCCAGGGTAACCCTCAACCTCCATTGCCAAGGTCGGAGCTTTTCTCCATCTGCCAGCTACTTGATCTCGCCTCAGTTCCTGACATTCCGTCACCTCCTTTTTTTTTTTTTTTTGAGTCGGAGTCTCACTCAGTCGCCCAGACTGGAGTGCAGTGGCTGCTCCCGGCCACCACAGCCTTGACCTGCTGGGCTCCGGCCATCCTTCTGCCTCAGCCTTCCAAGCAGCTGGAACTACAGTCGTGTACTACCACGCCCGGCTAATTTTTTTGATTTATTGTAGAGATGAGGTCTCACCTGCCCCGCGAACCCGCGGGCTCAGGCAATCCACTCACCTCAGTCTCCCAAAGGTGCGGGATTACAGGCTGAGCCACCGAGCCCGGCCACCTCCTTTTCTTAAAATAGACCGCTCAGCTTCCACAGCAGTGAGCCCTTCTTAGTCTTCTACTTCTTTTACCAATTTTTTTTCAGTCTTCCTTTCAGGAGGTTTTCTCTTAAGGTTCCATCCTAAGCCCTTTTACCTTCTGTATTTTCCTCCTTATTTATGTCGTCCTTTCCAGTGACTTCTACTCTAATTTCTGCACTGATGACAATCACATCTCCTTTCTGGTAGCAGATTAGTTAGGACACTCAGACAGCCATGCCCTGTGTTTTGAGTTCTAAACTCTCATTTTCTACTGCACTTAGATATTCCAGAGGCATCCCATGTATTCCTCATATTCACATATTGTGATTATTAATTTTATGTGTCAACTTGGTTAGGCCATGATACCCAGATATTTGGTCAAGCACTAGTCTAGAGTTTTCTGTGAAGGTATTTTATAGAGGAGATTAACATTTAAATCAGTAGATTTTGAGAAAAGCAGATACCCTCCACCATGTGGGTGGGCCTCATCTAATCAGTCGAAGGTCCTAAGAGACAAAAGACTGAGGTCCACTGAGGAAGAGGAAATTCTGTTCCAGACAGTCTTTAGACTCAAGCTGGAACATAAATTCTTCCCTGGGTTCACATCCTGTGGATTTACCCTGCAGATTTTGAACAAGTGAGCCAATTCTATAGAAATCTGTCACTCTCTCTCTCTCTTTCTCTTTACATACACACACACACACACACACACACACACACACACACACACACACACACACACACACCGGAGATATATGTCTGTGTTAGTCTGGAGAACCTTGACTAGCGCTCTATAAACATTACATTGAAACAGTATCTACTTTGAACGATTCTCTTTCTATTTATGATACCACCATTGTCCTAGTTACTAAGAATTGAAACGTCAGACTCTTCTTTCTTTCTCTCACCTACTTCCCACATCCAATCAGCTACCAAGCCACATCAATTCCATATCTTCAGTATTTAAGGAATAAATCCCCCTTTTTCATTCATCCACAAATGGAGAGCCCCAACCACCACTTAGGCCTGATCCGTTATAGAACGCATCTCCTTGTCCACAGTGATTGACTCAAGAACTTGGAATGTGATTCAGAGAGAGTCAATCTGAGATCTTCTTTGAGATCTCATGTGAAGCTTGGGATAGAGACAACTTCTTAATCTTTGGGCAATAGATTATAAATGTATGCTTGGCAGCAAATATCTATGTAGTGAGTGTCTATAGTTAGCAAGAATGAGTCTGCATGCAAAAAGAAGCAAAGAGATTTAGAGTGGAGAGATGGAGAGAACTTTAATCCTATTGTCTGTGCATCTAAGTCCAACCACGCCTGAAGTAGACTTAGATAGCCCATTTTATAAGGCTATAAACACACTTTTTCTGTCTTAACTAATCTGAGCTGGGTTTCTTTCACTTGCAAATAATGTTCTGACTATCCCTTTACCAGAAAGTATTTTTCTAGAAGGCAAAGATTATACCTTATTTATTTTCATCCCCTGTGACACCACATATAAACTCTTGAAGATTATAGGTACTCAGTCAATGTGTGACATTGAATTCCCAGTTTGTCCTTAAGGTACCAGTTACGTTGTGAAATTGTGTGTGAGAGGAGAGAGGGGAAAATAATGACAGAAAGATCCATTTTCTGCAGCTGCTACGGTGGCAAAAATAAAAAGGAGACTTCTACATTAGGAAAATTCCAGGGCGATGGTGGTTCGGAGCATGGTGACCCAAATGGGAAGCAGATCTGAACTTTATTCCAAATTCATTGATTTAGATCCACAGCTTTAACAGTGAAAGGGAAAGTAAGACATATTTTTACCATTATGTGTGGGGCAGCAGTGTTTTGTCTACCTGTAGATCCATATAAATATTGATATTACATTTCCTTGCCAATTAACTTGTACTTGCTAATCCCCACTGAGATTTCACTCACCCGTCCACCAGTACTTACTAATTGCCCAACATAATGCTAGGCACCGTGGGAGCTACAAAGATGAATAACACCCAGATGCTGCCCTCACTTCTTAAATACCTATGACAGTAGCAGCCAAAGAGACTTCATGAAGATAAACTTGTGATGGAAAAAAAAAAAAAAATCACACCGTAAAGTTATGTAAGTTTCTATTTTAAAATCATCTGGTTCTAATTTACTAAATTTAATGCTTTAGAGTCAAAGCCAAAGTGCTACATTTGATTTATGGAAATATTTTAGCACATTTTTCCATCTCACTCTTGTACAATATATTTACCACCCTTTTGTTATGGTTAGAAAGATTATGGACTTTTAAAAAAAGCCCTCTTTATGAGCTTGCTGATATTTTATTATAAAATGCCATAAGATGGAATAAGAAGTCTAGTAAACAATAATATTCACTTAGGAGCATACCACATGGTTCAGCTTTAAAAAAAAATTTAACAAAGAGATCCATTTGGAAAATGGATGTTTAAAAACTTTCACTATGCCAAACCACTTCTTTTCAGGGCAGACGGTATTTTTTTTTTTTTTGGTTGGAGGAAAGGATGGGGATGGATATTTAAATAGCAGTTGTATTATGCTACACTGCTAACAAAATAATGTTACTACCAAAGGATGAAAGAATGTCATGGACTAGACTTCCATTACCCAGAGGGAGCTTACAGCACATTCCAGTAAAATAGAATGGGCACAAAACTATTGACATAAATGCTATTTGTGTAGTGGCTCAGGGCCCAGCACAGGCCAGCAGGGAAGGAGCCCCACCTGCCTCAGGTTGAGGGATTCCTGTGCTGCTTCGTCTCTCCTGTTCTCCCTGACAGCCTCACCCCGCTAGTATCCCTGGGTTCCACTGAGAGGCAAAGGCAGACACAGCAGGTCCCAAGAATTAAGTGGTCTTCCAGTCCCTGGGGTCGATCAGTTACCTGGCACAGCAGTTCAGGTAGAATTTTACAGAAGAATCAAGATCTCGCGATAATAGCATTTTAACTGAAGCCTCCCGGACATGCTGTGGTTTAGCCAACAAAGCCTGCCTTGAATTTCAAAGTGGCGTTTAAAGTCTGAGTGTGCGCTCATTTTGCTTCTGCTTTGCCCCGGCTTTGCTAGACTTACGAAAAAATGAGAGGCTTTTCACTTTACACCCACACAAAGAAAAATGGCTGCCTAGGAAATTCCACCTCTGCCTTGCAGCTTTTTATTTCTTTAAAACAAAGACATCTCATTTCCTTCTAACAGACTTTAGATAACTCTTAAAAATAAAAGGCTGCAAAGGTCCCATCTGGTCAGCCAAAATGTTTCCTTTCCAACAGGCTCTCTTTACTTGAAGTTGTGTTACTTAGCCTGCAGATCTTCAGAATGAATGACATGTTCCTGTCCATGCACAGGGGCCTCAGATGACTATGTCCTGCATCCTCCCCCATCAAGATGAGACCTGGTGATCAAGGAATTGTGTAATGTGGTTCTTCCCTTCCCAACCAAGATTTGTTCTTTAACTTCTCTGCCCTGAAGACCAGTCTTCCCATCTCTTCTTGAAAACACTGTAATAAGAAATGAAATTTAAAAAAAAAAATTTTTTTTTTTGGTAGAGATGGGGTCTCACTATGTTGCCCAGGCTGGTCTTGAGTTCCTGGTCTCAAGCAATCCTCCTGCTCCAGCCTCCCAAACCACTGGGATTACAGGCATGAGCCACAGCACCCAAGTCCTAAGAAATGAAAATTTAAGACAACAACAACAAAGTAAAGAGAACTTTATGATCTCTTCCTCCTTCTGAAGTCTCTTTCAGAATGTCTGTTTCTTCACCTCTTCAAGTCCTCTATCCAGTCCTCCCTGCATCCTTCGCTCAAGTCTCACCTTCTCTTGAAATTGACTCCAGTCTCTATTGGTGAGTCCTTTTCCCAAACTTTATGCTGTACTCATAGTCAGTTCCACTTAGTATGACACTGGGACCATGGCATACTATTATGTGTGAATCCCTAGCAGCACCTTGTCTGCTGATGTCTTATCTTTGCGTAACAGTTGACATCAGGCGTAGGCAATCCCCTGTGTGACCCAGGCAATAACAATTTGGCCTTTTTGAGATATAAGCCACATGCATAAAATTCTCCACTTTAAAGTGCACGCTTCAGTGGCTTATAGTATATTCACAGAGTTGTGCCAACATCTTCACTGTCTAATTCCAGAACATTTCCATCACCAGAAAGAAGCTCCATGCTTTTCGATCACCATGCCCCGTCTCCCTCCTCCACCCCAAACCTCTGGCATCCACTCGTCTAACGTCTGTCTGGCAATAGCATTTATAACTGACTTCACACATTTTTATTTTCAGCCCAATTTCAAAGGCTAACACACACATAAGATGGACTATTAACATTTCTGTACGTATTTTAAAAGATTACTTCAGTTGCACGAACACATGTACATCTAAGACTTGCTGGGGAACATGGAGTGATAACAGCCAAACAATGGTAGCAAAATACAGAAAAGCAAAATTTGGGATGAGTGTTGGGGATGCTTTAGAGGGCTTTTAGAAGGAAAGAAGAAATGAGGTTCAACAGAAACAGGGAGATCGTTCTTTTGTATTTCCCATGTAGAGGCCATGTGCCAGACACAGCTAAGGGCATCAGTGAATCTCCCTAACAGCAAACCAGGAGTGGTTAGTCATCCCATTGTAGACAAAGAATGCTCAGAAAGATGACTCTTGCCCAGGATCACACAGCAAGGACTTAACCAAGGATCCTCTGGCTTTAAACCCCTTGCTTAATAACCTTGCAATTGCCTTTGAACATTGTGCTTCTGTATATCCTGGAATCAGTCCCCAAAAAGTACCCTAATAAGGAAATTTCTGTTTTATGAAAAATAGGGACAGGTATTACATTTTCTGCTCTTGGAAAACAGCCTGGACAAGAGTAGGAGCTTGGCTGTTCTGACAGGCTGCTCAGGGTCATAGCCTCTGTGGTCCTCCATTCTTATGTGGAAGCCAGGGAAGCCTTTGGCCTGTCACGGCCCTGAGGCCCATCCTGTCCAGAAGCAGGAGAATGGTCAGGCTATTGCTGGCACAATGCAAATGACAGCACTGCTCCAATCTTTCTTGGTTCAAGTAACTTGCTCAATGAAAGGCTGAGGTCTTACTTTGGCCCTGGGGTGGCTCTGCTACCTGCCCATGACTTTCTCTACTGTGCTGGCCTCTGAGGACTCAGCAAAGAGTCTTTTCAGTCTCTTTTGGCAGGTACCTGCTCTCTCCTCTACCTGATCATTGAATAGTGATGGCTTGCAGACCTTGTTTTCTCTCTCTCTCTCCTTTCTCTCCCCAGTGTCCATAGTCACCTAGCCACATGATAATGACTCCCCAGCTTTCATCTCAATGATGGTTAATTTTATTTGTCAACATGACAGGGCTAAAGTGCCTAGATATTTGGCCAAATATGATTCTGGCTGTTTCTGTGAGGGTGTTTTTGGATGAGATTTACATTTAAGTTAGTGTTTAATTATAAAATTAAATTCATAATTATTAAATTGGTGATAAGTAATACATTTAACTTTGAGTAAAGCAGATTACCTGCCACAGTGTGAGTGGGTCTCATCTAATCAGTTGAAGGCCTGAATAAAACAAATACTCACTGAGTCCACTAGGGCTAAGTTTGACTGTTAGTGACAGTAAAATTCTTGCAGAATGGGCTTAAACAAGCTAAAGGTTAATTTTTTCTCACTTACTAGAACTTGGGCTGGTTTAGGGTTTCCTGAAGTCTGCAGAGACCCAGGTTCCTTCTTTCTCATGTTTTGGCATCCCAATACAAGGTCCAAGGCCACTCAATTTCTAGCCATCACCTATAGACATCATGTTACAGCCCCCTGGAAAAAAGAAAGGGGTGAAAAATGGTGCTTTCTCCCTGGAAGGGGCACATGGACCTTCCTTATTATCCTGTGAACCAGACCTTGGTTACACAGTTGCAGCTACCTGCAAGGGATGTTGGGAAATGTAGCCTATATTCTGGGCAGTCATTCCATGACTAAAGAAGAGGAGAATGGGCATTAGAGGATGACTATTAGTGTCAGGCACAAGTACCTACTATGTAAATACGTACAATGGGTGCTCAGCAACTATTTGCTGAAGGTATACATACCAGAACCAGATTTTGTTCGCCTGTTTGGGTAGTCCACTGCCAGTGGTAGATAGTCATGCTAGGGCAGTGCATGATAAATTGCATTTCCCTTCTCCTGTCTAGAGGTTATGCTCTGTCTGCTGGCATGAACTTCCTCCTGGGTCCTGTGGCTGGCTCTGCCCTCCTGGTACACATGTGGGGGTCATGGTGAAGGGATCCATAGACATCCCTGCCACACTCACATTTTTCCTAGTGTTCTCCAACCCACATCAGTGCCTGGGCCATGACCTTCTGGGTCCTGAAGTGGACCATGAGACTCCTCTCTGTCTGTCATCCCATAGGTCTGTCATCCCATAGGCAAATGGATGGGTGTGACCAAAGGCACAGTCAAACATTCACCCAAAGAGCGCAAGTTACAGAAAGAGGGAGCCAGAAATGGTTGAGACTAGTAGAGAAACAAGCCCCGGTAGTCTCTCTCTCAACAAGCCCTTGTCCTTGGAGGTCGAAGTCAGTATAACGTAGTAAAGTTTTGTGAGATGCTGACCTTGGATGAGAGTTCAAGCCCTATGACAGGCACAGTAGCCACAGGCTAAATTTAACCTGACACATCATGAAAATGAGACAATGGTACACTGACCTTGCTAGAATCCCCATGTCACCCTCCATTAATTTTTTTTTTCAGGGTGACTTCCAACAGCTCTTCTTTGCTTCAGCATCATAAATGCCCAGGGAAAACATCCTCAAGTGTCCTTAACCCGCAGCAGGAGGAGAGAGGGGCAGCTAATTGTCCAGAATCACATTCTGAGATTACCAAAGACAATATTTGCTGCCTGTCTTATGGCCAGTGAGTTCTCCAGTGCTCCATCCTGACACGCTACTCTCTGCTGACATTCCCCCGGTGGGGATTCCCACCCCCCCTCGCCCCCGCCCCAAGAGAAACCTGTTAGCTGTCATGGCTTTTGAGCTTGACAATGATGGCTCCCTTGGATAAAGGTGTTGAAAATGCACTGTGGCTTCAGCTTTGAGATTCTGCAACTGGGCACAGTTCCCCACACCCCACCTCTCACTCCTTTAAATTTTACCATCCCAGGATTTCTCAAAGTTCCCATTTTCAATCAATTTAACAAGGCCCCAGGCTGAATCTCTTGGTTAACAACATTATAATGATTCTTCTTACTTGACTGGGGAATAAAATGACACACCTGCAAATTCCTTACTACCTTTAATTCTAACCATGAACTTGGAATCAGTTCTATATTTTAATTTCTCTAGGTACTGTGCCTGAATGTCTCCAGAATTTTGCTGCTGTAAGGAGACAAAAGGAGATTCAAGGAGGCAGTGGGGTACAGGATAAGTGGCTGTTTAATTCAAGCCTTAAATAAATATAACGTACAATGGAAAGAATAAATCTGATCCTTTAAGATATAAAGTTGCATAAAAATGTGTTGGCTTTTATTTTGTTCTCTCAATTTTAATTCTCTTAACATGGAAGTCAACTCACATGTAACTAATATAGTCAGTCCCATACTAACATTTCAGGGAAGACAATGGTTATAGGAATCAATAAAGGTGTATGTGTCTTGTTTAAATCACCTATCTTGAGCTCTTGTTCTTTATTAAAAAGATAAATTTCAGAGAGCTTAGTATGGAACAGATTGGACTTTTGGAACCCAGGGTAATCAAGTGAGAAACTCAAATCCATATGGCAGGGGAAAATAACTTTTTTGTGCAGAGGCTATGTCTGAAGCATCTTCATCACTTCTGGTTCTCTCTCTGACCCCTCTAAGGTGGGTAAAATTCATATCAGGACCCCAGTTTTGGAGGTGAGCATACCAAAGCCCATTTGTTTTCAATAGGAGGGAATTGCCAAGGTAGCAGGGCCAGTTCAGACCTGCTCCAGGTTTCCCTCCTTGAATCTAGTACCTTCCACTCACATGCTTCTTTTCTAATGACCCATGAAAGCGCTGTCTCAGAGACAGGTGCTCAACCACTTCAGGGATTTAGGAACAGTGCCACAAAGGGGAAAACAAAGCAAAACAAACAACAGGCAAGGTGTATCAAAAGAATATGGTTCTTTTTCTGGTGTTTCCAAAAAAGAAGTAGCCCTTTGTGCCCTCAGAATCTTCAACTAATTTCTCTGTGGCTCAGTTCCAGGGGTGGTTCAATACCAAGGACTCTGTGTGTGTGTGTGTGTGTGTGTGTGTGTGTGTGTGTGTAGGAGAAAGTTAGGGGCAAAATCCATTCCTCCCTCGCCTCCTGCTTGCACTTTCCTTAAATGTGGAAAACATATCTTTGTGCATCCCAGGATTTGAGATTGTGCTATTTGATTCCAGATCCCATTTTGCTCTCTCCATGCACATTAGAGCTGGTATCTTCTGACTGGGTGCTTTTGTGTTCTCTCTGTTAGGTCTTCATTTCAAGCCTGTCCTGGGACTTTCAGCAGTGCCAGCGGAGGCCTCTGGCGTTCTCATTTTCTACCATCCTGAGCATGTCATGAACTTTCCAGCCCAGTGGGAGCTGAGAATACAGATGAATGCAAAACTCAGAAAGGGCTTTTGGAGGCTCTAAGAGGATGCCAATCAAGCACAGGGGCAGTGGGTTCCTATTGAAATATCTGAGCCAGCTCTCACGTCCTGAATTCGTGGTAACTCATTTATTATCTCAGCTATTTTGACTGCCTCAGCAAAATCTGTGTTAATATAATTGTCTGTGGGTCTGAGTGGGCCCTCCCCTTCCTTTAAACAAATGACACTGCTCCCATCCCCCAACCACAGACACTCACTAAAACATGATTCACTGAGTCAGTGTTGAAGACCCTGGAAGTCGTGGCTGACCTTTTCCCATGCCTCCTGGAAGCACCCCCCTCCATGGTCAATGAAGCTCTATAGAGACTGGAAAGGAGTGGGTAGGAAGTAGCCATCTCAGCTCCATGTCACTATTTAGTTACATAGAGCCCTCTGTACATGCAAAGCATTATTACCTATTTAGTTACATAGAGCCCTCTGTACATGCAAAGCATTATTACCTTAATATGTAATGTTGGAAATGACAAATAGAGGAGAGAAACTAACTCATAACCTATAGTTCCATTTTCCTAGAAAAACAAACAAAACTCTGTCTTTTAAATGTGGGATTTGTCTTGTGAGTAAATTGCTTCTGGCTCCAGGGCCTAAATATTCTTTAAAACATACATATTCTAAAAAGTAAATAAATAAAAATTAGACACAGAGAGATGGAGTACATTTTTTTCTTTTAAATTTTAACCAAGAAATCATTCTTTTGGAAAAATTAGGCTTCAGCTAGATGTTTTTGATTCTTTCCTGATGGTTGCCTAGAAACAAAACATTGTCTTCTGGGGAAACAGTAGGGACATGAGAATGTTTAAGTTTGTCTTAATGATCTAAGAGTCTTGCAAACAGCTGAGTCATGACAAAGTCAGGGCAAATTCTTTCAAGAATCTCTAGACACTCAGCCTGTAATCCCAGCGTTTTGGGAGGCCAAAGTGAGTGGATTGCCTGAGCCCATGGGTTCGAGACCCGCCCAGGCAACTTGGTGAGACCTCATCTCTACAACAAATAAAAAATTAGCTGGGCATGGTAGCACACACCTGCAATTGCGGCTACTTGGAAGGCTGAAGCAGAAGGATCGCCAGAGCCCAGCAGGTTGAGGCTGCGGTGACTGGGAGCGTGCCACTACACTCTAGTCTGGATGATGGAGTGAGACTCCAACTCAAAAAAAAAAAAGAATTTCTAGACAAAGGTTGCATGAAAATGGCTCGATTTTAGTCCTAACAGGTTTACAACTAGTTGCCGCATTTACGAATGTGTGCATTTAACTTATAAAACTTGTCAAATCAAACTGAGTTTCAATGCTTGCCAATAAAAAAAGAAAGAATATCACCTTGCAGTATTATAAGGGAAGAAAAGATATCATGAAATCAAATAAGGCTTCCCCACTTGCAGGAATCTGGCCTCCTCCATGGAGGCTGTAGGTAGTGAGTGTACTGTGGCAGCTGGTATTTCTTTCTTTTTTTTGAGTTGGAGTCTCACTCTGTCACCCAGACTAGAGTGCAGTGGCCACTCCCGGCCACTGTAGCTTCGACCTCCTGGGCTCCAGCGATCCTTCTGCCTCAGCCTTCCAAGTAGCTGGAACTACAGGCGCACTACCACACCTGGCTAGTTTTTTTTGATTTATTGTAGAGATGAGGTCTCGCCTCCCCAGGCGGGTCTCAAATCGGCAGGCTCAGGCAATCCACTCACCTCAGCCTCCCAAGGCGCGGGATTACAGGCTGAGCCACCGAGCCCGGCTGGCAGCTGGTATTTTTGAATAGAAAATTGGATCAAGGTATATGTCTTCACCTTTATTTCCCCCTGCTTGAAAAGTCCTATGTCTCCAGGAAAATTGCTGGAGAATATATACCTTTGCTTTAGTGCCGTACAGCTTCATGCCCTGGGACAAACTCACAATGTATGTGAATGAAAACCTGAAGTTTCATGTTATCTTATTTATTTATTTTATTTTATTTTGAGTTTGAGTCTCACTCAGTCACCCAGGCTGGAGTGCAGTGGTATGCTCACAGCCACTGCAGCTCTGGCCTGCTGGGCTCAGGTAATCCTTCAGCCTCAGCCTTCCAAGTAGCTGGATCTACAGACACACACCACCATGCCTGGCTAATTTTTTTTATTTTTTTATTTTTTGTAGAGATGAGGTCTCGTCAAGTTACCCAGGCTGGTTTCAAACCCATGGACTCAGGCAATCCTCTCACCTTGGCCTCCCAAAGTGCTGGGATTATAAGCATGAGCCACCATGCCTGGCCATGTTAACTTATTTAAAATGCTTAAAATTGATTTCCACTTTTGTATTTTACTGTTTCTTAAAATGTAAAATTTTAAGTGTGGAAAACTATGGTATTATTTTGGAATTAAACTCTAAATCTTCTGTGGGAATATTATAAAAACTATGACCAAAGTCTATTCCTTTTCTCTGGATGTAATAAGCAGCCACACAGGTATGCATTAAGTGCACATGTGAGTATACTACCAGGATCCTATAAAAAGAAAAAAATAGATCCCACAATCACACTCTAAGACAATAATGATTCAGGCAGTGATACTGTAGGCATATAACAAATGAGTACACATTGAGAAAGAATGGCATATATCTAATCATTTTGTACTGGTGTTCGTTGCCTTCATTTTCTAAAATCAGTTAATATCATGGCATCTTCAGGCATATGTTAAAACAGGTGGTTAAATTTATCCAATGAAATACAGGATGGCCAGTTAAAAATAAATATCAGATAAATCATGAATAACTTTTTAGTATAAGTATATCCCATGAGATATTTGAGACATATTTATGCAAACAATTATTTGTTGTTTATCTGAAATTTAAATTTGACCAGGAGTCCTGTATTTTGGTTTGCTAAATCCAAGCACCTTACATGAGGAGAAATAGTTACTGCCACAACAACCACCTGGAACAAGAGAAGTTCTTTTGGGCTCCAAAGATGGTGGTAACTTACTGGTAATTGGAAAACTCTCACAACCCATCTAGCCCCTCTCATGGAGAGAGCCCCTCTTCTTACTGCTTCCCATCTGCATTCGACATTCTCTCCTAGAAGTTCAAGCAGAATGAAACTGGTATTGGTGTTGTCTTTGAATTGCCTCCTGAGGTTACTCCTTTCCCCTGAGCTATAATGAGTGGCATTTCTGTTTAACACATATGTATTAAGCCCATGCTGCTTTGTAGAACAGTGTTCTGGGTTGAGACTCTTTTCTTAAGAGTTCAGAGCTCCAAAGGGAAGACCAAGGTGTTTGCAGCTGTTGCTAATTCAAGGCAAAGTGTGAAAAGGTACAGGATCACAGAGATAGACAAATTCTATGAGGAGTGGAAGGTGAGAGAAGAGTTCATAGAGAAAACTGGGTGAACTGGGTTTGAACTCTTCAGGTAGAGAGTTCAACAGCGCTCTCAATAGCTTTCCATGCTGAGAGGATGGACTCACCAAAGAGACAGAAATAGGAATATGTAGTCAAAGAGAGTCTCTAGTCCACCCCAGGAGGGGATGATTCATTTATTCATTTATTCAGTAGATATTCATTGAGCTCCAATGAATAAATTAATGTAAAATTACAATTATGTAAAGAGCTGTAAAGAAGGGCTTCATGGTGCTGTGAAATGTAGTATATGAGGAATGACCTGGTGAGGGAGATTGTACAAGGCCTTTGTGAGGGAAACAACGACGGAGTCGAGCTCTAAAGAAAGCACAAAATTAATCAGGTGACAAGGAATGGTAAGGGCCTGGAAGAGAATAATACAAGACAGCTGAAAAGCATGTGCAAAGGTCTGGTGACAGAAAGGAGCAAGGGGCATCCAAGGAACTGAAAGAAACCTTGGAACACAGGGAACAGGGTGGGATGTTATGCTTGAGAACCAGGTAGCTGTTGAATCCACACAAGGTCTTTTGGGATCTGTCAAATAATTTTTCTTGAAATCTCTGAGGACTATGGAGCTATTCTATGGATTTTAGCAGGAGGGTAACATAATTCATTTGGAGTGTGAAGGAATTACTCTGGCTGCATTGATGGGGAGAAATTGGAAGAGAACCAGACAGCCACGAAAGAGACCAGTTAGAAGGCTAATGCAGTAATTTGGCAGAAGTTTAGAGGAGCTTGTATTCTCCATCTGTCCTAATAATAATATTTTTTGTTACATTTTCCTAGCACCACTAGACTCCCCCTCCCCCCCACACACACCAGCATACCCACGAGTATCTGGGTCTTGGTTCAGCAAAGTTAGAAGAATTTCACAAGTCAGTATATGCAGTTTTTGCTAGAGGGTGGTAGGGCATGGGGTATCAAATCTGAAAAGCAGCAGCTCAGTGGAGTCCTGAGGGCATTTCAAACCTCACAGGATTAGGAGAATGCAGGCATTCACCAGCCAGCTGTCCTTGGCGCTTCAGAACTGCTTTCCTATACCAACCACCTGACAAGGCAAGGCCCTAATCTGGCTGAACTCTTCCCTTTGAGACCCTGTCCTATTGGTTCCTCTCCTCCATGTGTACCCTGTGGCCTTTACATGTCAGATGCCAATAAGCACTTCATCTTCCCCAGTTCTGACAACCAAAAGGAGGGCAGGGCAGTTCTCTAACTCTTGGACAACTCTTGGCAACTCTCCAGCCCACCTTAACTCATAGGGGCACCTCTGCTCTTGTTGGCTTATTAACCAGAAATTACCAAGAGGTGTAGGTGGCCATCTCTTTCATAGTCTTATTTGATGTTTGGATTCAATAGAGCCTTTGCAGCAGGCTTTTAATATCAATGAAAATGAATCAATTTAGCTGACATTCTGTCCTTTGTGCAAACTCAGAGCAGCCCTGCGGTGGATGGCATATTTGCTGGCCGACCCAATTCCATGCACCTTTCAACTCTGGAAACAAGGCGACACTTACAAGTATCATGGGTTTCTTTAATTCTCAGGCTCTAGGGAAATGCAAAGTACAGCCATTGGTCTCTTGGTTTCAGAAGAATGCTCTGTTGAGAGACCATCATTCACCTGAACCTCATTAGAGATTAATGGACACTTCCAGGGTTCCTCAATTTTGGCACTATTGACACCCTGGGTCAGATAATTCTTTGTTGTGAAGGATTGTCCTGTGTGTTTTAGGATGTTTAGCAACATCTGTGTCCTTTACATGTCAGATGCCAGTAAGCACTTCATCTCCCCCAGTTCTGACAACCAAAAATGTCTCCAGATACTGGCAAAATGACCCTTGAAGGGAAAAGTTACCCCTGGTTGGGACTGTCAGTGAAGTCTACCCTCCTCATTGATCTAAAAGGATCTAATGGTTATTAAGCTCCAATTCATAAATTAATGAAAAATTGCAGTTATGTAAAGAGCTATGATACTTGTAAGGTCTAACAGGATCTGGAAAGAGAAGAGTGCCTCCTGAGAGCCCACTATTGCATGGAAGCAACTCGAATTAGTCCACAGGTTTCTGGAATGTTAGTCCACACCCCCCAAATAGCACTTTTCTGAACTTTGCTTCCTTTTGTCAAAGTCCCCATTCTAGACACTGCTTACTTCTTCCCTTTTGTTCTAATTTTTTCTTGGGTCCTCTTGCACCTGAGGTCTACCTGGAAGCATTAAGAGATTTGCAAAGTTGAATTCCAATGCACAGAAGAGCCTGGCCCAGGCAAAACTCCAAACAGGATAAGGACTAAGGCCTCTCATTTCTGTCTTCCAGCAGCTCCACAGAGTGCCAGACACAATGCAGGTGGTGTGTGTGTGTGTGTGTGTGTGTGTGTGTGTGTGTGTGTGTGTGTTTAATCATGTGGCATCAAACATTATCTTGTTTTATTTCTTGTCCTCTGTTCATAGACAAGTGTCTCCGTGTTCAGCGGTTGCTTTTATTTATTTATTTATTTTTGAGTTGGAGTCTCACTCTGTCGCCCAGACTGGAGTGCAGTGGCATGCTCCTGGCCACCACAGCCTCTGCATAGGCGATCCTTCCGCCTCGGCCTTTCAAGTAGCCAAAACTACAGGCACACACTCCCGTGCACGGCTAATTTTTGAATTTTTTTATTGTTAGAGATGAGGTCTCACCAAGTTGCCAGGGTGGGTCTCAAACCCGCAGACTCAGGCAATCCACTCACCTCAGCCTCCCAAAGTACTGGAATTACAGGCTGAGCCACCAAGCTGGGTCTCATCTTTTGCTTTTAAAACACTCTGTAGCTTTCATTCACAGCAAGATGTGAATAATTGATTGTAATTGCAAATGGCAACCTTCTACAGAGTTGGAACATTCTGAAACAGGCAAAGGCCTGAAGAAAAGTGTTCTATTCTGTTACAGCTACGAAACTGTACTCTTGAGGCACATGATGATAAATGGACCCTTATCTAAATGAACTATCTAAAACCGAAGTGCAAACTGAAGGTAGACAAATTTCATCGTGGCATCCTGTGGCATTCGCAAGGGTCGATTTCCTGGTGTAATTGTGTTTTTACAGGACTCGGAGCATGAAATTCTGGACATTCTAAGCCTGGCATGTGCCTATCAGGGAGGCCCAGGGGCCTAATCAGGCTGCCCTGGATTGCACATCAGCACTTTTCTTGAGAACTGTGTGAGATCGGGGCCCCAGCACTCTGCCTGGCTCTTCTGTAGGTGTGAACGCTCTTCTCTGAACTTTGCTTAGGGAAAGGTTCACATAATGCAGTAACATGTTTGGTATCAAGAATTTGAAGGGAAGTGGTTTTGTGGGTTTTAATGCCTTTTTTGCATTTAAATTTTGGGTCACTCGGTTATTGATCTGAATAAGCTATCCCCACCCTGCCCTCTGCTGCCGATATTTGACCTGCTTTGGAAACCAGTTCACCTGAGCTCTCCTCCTGTGATCTGGACTAAAAATTGCAGGTTCTGAACTACCTGAAGCCATGTAAGTCATAACATACCGCTTGCTGACTGTTAGCTTTTATTCTCAAGTGAGTGTAAAGCTGAATTGGGTCGTTAAAGTCTCCCCAGAGGGTGATGTGTTGGCTTGGAGGACACAAAGTCATAAACTTTTCAGAGCTGATTGTGCCTCATAGCAAAATGATGGTTGTCAAGGACTGGGGGAAAGGTTGTTTATTGCTCCATAGGTCTCTGGCATTGCAGATGTCATTTATGTAGTAAGAGGAGCTAGAAGAGCTGCAATATGAAACCCGAAAACACACACACACTTCATTTCTCTCTGCTGGAGGTCAGTGCTGCTGGTTTTTTCCTTGGGATGCTGGCAGAGTCACTTTGGGCAGGATTGAGGGGGACCTGGAAACATGGCCAGGCTTTGGGCAGTTCACGTGAAGAAGCAGGCACAGCTTCAAGGGTAGGAGGGAAGCATGCTGGGCCTTTGTGCTCTAGCAGGTGAGGTGTCCTTTCCTCTCCTCACCCAGTGACCCCAGGCAGGCTGGGAAGTCTTGCAAAACAAGACCCTCTGGCAACAGGAGGGTTCCTTCCATTGTCTTTTCTGCGATAATCTTGCAGGGAGTGTTGTTTCAGCAAGTGAAGTTATCCTGGAGGCACCCTCCACCTGGAGATGGGTTACTTGGAAACATTCTTCAGTTCACTTAAGGGTAAAACCTTTCACTTGCAAAGGACAGCTTGGAGGAGGGGCAGAAACAGCTAATCCCAAATTGTTAAAAGCAAATCATTTCAGATTTCTATAAATTAAGTATTGGATCCTTGAGAACAGCAGAGCACAACAAAGGCTTGATGCAATAGGGTGGAATTTAAGGATGAGTTTTAGTCCTTTGAGGATGAGTTTTAGTCCTGTTCCCTGTGTCCTGTGTTATTAAGGAGTACCATTGTGAATACTTCTATTAGTGTATATACTAATCTATTTGGAGAGAACTAGGCATACATTATTACTAGCAAACATGACTGTTTATACAATGGAGTTTTGTTTGTATGTTCTCAATTTAAATGAAAAAGGAAAAGACACCCTACAAAAACAAATAATACACAAGATACCTATGACCTAAAACATATTCCTTCATGCCCCACAGTTAGAGAAATAAGCCGTATCTTCAGGAATAGTCAACACAAGTTCTGATTCTCCTAATAACAAAGGTAGATATTGTTTTAAGGCAGATTGACCAGATTACTAGCCATTTTTACATCTATGATAAGGATATTGAAAATGGCGTCAATGAAGTCAAACCTTGTGAGAGAGCGGATTAGATGGCTGACTAAATGGTATGGTGCTAGTAGTGCAATACTATTGACATTTCCAGCTAGTGACTGACACTAGTGGTTGACTGCCCTCTTACAGACACACACACCCCACCACCACCCCCATAGCAACAAAGCTCCTTCCCCCCCGGGGCTTGCCTCAGTATCAGAAATTGTACCATTAGGGTTCAGTCATTTGGTTACAACACATAGCCTTTCTTTGAAAGTAAAGATAAACCTAGAAAAGGGAATTAAATAACTACTAGTCACTTACAAGATACAAATAATTAGTCCTTTATGTTCTTCCAGGCCTAGCCTAGATGGCCATGTATAGAAAAAGATTCAAAAATACTTGTTGGTAGATGAATGGCAATAAACAGAGAATGTATACTAAGGAGTTTCCAAAAGGATTCCTTCCTTCCTGCAAACCTCTGCCCTAGCATACCAAATATTTCCTGTAGTAGAAATATTCAGCAGTGGAGTGAGGTGGTTAAAACCTGGTATTTAGAATGAAATGGAATTGTTTCAAATCCAGACTCTGCCACATAAAAGTTGTGTGTCTTTGGGAAAATTGCTGAATTATTCTGAGTTTCATCTTGCCCATCTGCAAAGTGGAGTTAATGGTATTTTTTTCCATAGGGTGTTTTCAAGATGGAAAGGGATGATGAATGTAAAGCCACATGAACAAATTGATGAAGATTGGAAAGATGATGATGAAGATGATTTGTTTCCCTAGTTGTGGAAATTGATTGAATGGAGGTGAATTAACAGACTTAACAGAAGTGCTGGAAGTTTAGGAACATGTATGTGGGTCCTAAATAACTTGAGGCATAGCCCTGAGCATCTGGAGGTAATAAGGACAGTATCGAAGAGAATGATGATACAGAAAGTTTGTTAGGCACAGAAGGCAAATTATTTCTCAATTTTTCTGTGGGCACATCTTATTCACACCTACTACCAAACATTCTCAGTGCTGAAAGGATATGTGATATTTTGTGTGTGTGTGTGTGTGTGTGTACGTACGTCAGTGTGTACACACATATGCGTGTGTGTATATATGTACTGTGGAAAGAATTCTTTCTGGGGCTGGTGTTTCACAATTCCCCAAATTTGATCAGGCCCTGGTTGGCTTACAGTGGAGACAAATTATGAAGTGTTACAAGATATTTATTAATAATTATAAAAATTAAGCCATTTTGAAAAGTAAACTCAGATGTGGCATGAGATTTGTTGTGGCTACTTAGCAGTTTAATTTTTGGCAAGACTGAGATGATTGAGCAAACCAGAATTCTACAGCAGTGATGATTGGTAAGGACAATAATAAATATTAATATTTGTGTGTATCTTTTCAGATTATCAAGCATTTTCACATTCAGTGTCTTGGTTTATATAACAACTTCATGGCTGGGCCTGGTGGCTCAGCCTGCAATCCCGTGCCTGAGCCTGTGGGTTCGAGACCCGCCTGGGCAACTTGGTGAGAACTCATCTCTACAATAAATCAAAAATTGGCTGGGTGTGGTAGCGCGTGCCTGTAGTTCCAGCTACTTGGAAGGCTGAGGTGGAAGGATCGCCGGAGCCCAGCACGTCGAGGCTGCAGTAGCTGGGAGCGTGCCACTGCACTCTAGTCTGGGCGACAGAATGAGACTCCAACTCAAAAAAAAAAAACCCAAAACTTCATAACTTAAGCTAAGTAAGGAAAGTTATTATCTCCATTTTATAGATGGCAGAACTGAGTCTTTGGGAGTTTAATAACTTTCTCTGCAGAGTCAGGATTAGAACTTTAGTCTTTGCATTGAGTTTAAGTAAAAAATCAGTAATAGAGGTAAAACAATAACATTTAATACAATAATTATCCTCCATTATTTTTCCTGATTTTCATTAACATATTCATTTTTCAATTCATTCACTCAACATATGTAGAGCCCTTCTTATTTGCCATGTGTCATGTAAAGCATTAGACATACAAAGATAAATATGACACATTCATTGCCCTCAAAGAGCAATATAGTTTAATATAATTTAGTATAATATAGTATGTCTCATACATTATACCTAATTTGTAATTTTAACTTTTCTAATTAAAAACTGAGACATGCAACATACCAAATATGATCTCCTTTATGGAAATAACCAGAAAGATTATATGAATTTGGGTCATAGAAAATCCAGGATACATGGTTGTCATTCATAATTTGTACCTTGTTTTTACCTATTTTTCTCTCCTTACCCTTGTTCTTGCTCTGCTAAAATCCCCAGATGAATAAACCCTCAGTGAAATACCTCCTTGACCCGGCAAAGAAGCTTGTCATTAATGCTGTCAGACAGTATTCATGCTGTGATGTGCTAGATTTTTGTGTTACTCGGAGGATGTCAAATTTGGAACTCATCTTCCTGGAAGAGTCATTCCTAGTGGAAATCTCAGCCTTAAACATCTCCCAAAGGGTCCTTAACTTTATCCAACTTTGGAGCATTTCTTTTGAAGAAATAGACGAGTCGAAAGGTTTAAGTATTTTGGAGCATTTTCCAATGTGGAAAATCAATGCCAGACATGTGCCCAGACCTAATTTACAAAGGTCTGTAGTTTAATGAAGCCCTTTGCTTTGCTGCCCACTGGCCCAAGTTCTATTTGCTGTGAGTTGATGGTGCAGAGCTCCAGCTCTCAGACTGCCAGAAAAGTGCAGGAGGAAATTAGCAAGAAACTTTCAAAAAGAAAGCACCAAAGAGGCTTTGCTTTAAAAACATACTTTTTCTGCAACTTGAAAATGTTGGCAGCTACTTTGATGACAGATGGGTGGGAACATTCTACCGGCCTAGCAAAATGTTTGCTCTCCCCACTCCACCCTCCCAGACCGTGCAATCAAGAGCATGTGGTCTAGATTCTCTCCCTGCCCTATGGGGGAAACACACAACCCACACTTCAGAGAGTAGAATAAGGAAAACATAGGCTTTGTTCACTTCCCAGATTCTCCACTTGAAGCAAGTTGAGGAATTTATGTGTGGTTGGAATGGGGAATTATGATTATTCTGGAACCTGTATACCAGTGTGGCGGCACATTTCCAATTTGGCTTCAATTGTTATCCCAGAATTGGGATCTTAGAGAAAATCATTTCTATCCACACATCCCAGAAAATGAAAATAGAAAACTCTGAGTTAAACACAGTATAGATTTGTTCAAAGAACAAGATAAGTCCAGTTAAATACATAGGATGTAGGTATGTAGATGAACAAAGAGGAAAGATGGTCCGTATTTTAGGTACGTGTGGCTCTGTAAATTATGACATCTGCTTTATGTGAAAATCACAAATAAAATCAGATGACATTTGAAATGCAAAATCATCCATTAAAGTATAAACTCTGGGTCAAATTCTCACCCAGTAAAGTTTGGTAGAAGTTGTCTTATACAAAATAAGGGTCTTTTTAATTAGAATTCCTGATGGTGAAAATCTAACCAATATTTTAACAGGAAATCTAAAGAAAATGAACAATAAGTGCTTGGCTAATTTTTAATTTGGATGATTTCATGATATGTATGGTAATTACATTTTTAAATTTTGTTTGAATTGATTTCAAAGCTATTAAATATATGTTCAGTGTGGGACCTATGTAATATCCAATGTGGGGTAGTCAACCATTGTTTGCATATTTAAAATCATTTAAATCAGATAGCCAGGCAGGATTTTGTAGCTTTTTGTGTGTGGTGGGGGGAGAATTCTGATTAAATGTAAAACTATTCAAAGAGACTCAAGAGTCTGACCTTCATGATTAATAGTCTGCAGTAGATATTAGAATTCCAGACAGACTGAAAGCAAAATGCCTTCTCCTTGTAGACAGACTGTATTCCAACTTCCAGGGACTCTGCATATTTAGTCACTCTCAATTCAATTGCCTTTGCCAGTCCAGGCTTCATTGGATTAGAGAGCAGTGGAAAAAAACCCTCCCAGGAGTGATCGTATCAAATTCCTTTAGTGTTTAATCTGTCTGGCACACGGATGGCCCTTTTGAGCTGCAGAGCGTGCGTGGCAGAAAGAACCGTCTTGGGCTGGCTGACTTGTGCTTGCAAAGCAAAAGCAATCTGTTATTTCCACCTCCCCAATTCACATTCCTGGCCTTTGATATCATGAGGTCATCATTTGGTTTGACTAGAAGAGTGTGTGCTAAGGTCACACATGGATAGGTGTCATTTTTGTCTGGGACATTTATATAGGGAGCTTGTTAACCTCTCTTGGTAGATGAGTCTGGTCAAGAGAATAGGTATGCGGATGAAGTTTGTTCTCAGTCTTCACCTAGATTCTAATGTATGCTGCCATAAGCCTATATCCTTGCAAACCTTAGTCAGGATGGAGAACTGTCTGTTTACTTCATAATAATCCATGTAAATATCACAGCATCTCCTAGTCTTGAGTTCAAGTCTAGAATTTATCATTTACTATCTGGGTGACCATGGGAAAATTCCGTAATGCCTCTGTGTCTCATTGTCCTCTTGTTTAAAATAGGGACCAAAAAAAAGTACCTCTTTCCTAGGGTCACTGTAAAGATTGAACAAGACCACTTATGTAGATGACTTAAAGCAGTGCCATTCACAGGGAATCACTCAATTAACATTAATTTTTTTTTTTTTTGAGTCGGAGTCTTACTCTGTCACATAGGCTAGAGTGCCCAGGTTGGATCATAACTCACCCCAACTTTGACTTTCTGGGCTCAGTGATTTTTCAGTTTCAGCTCCCAAGTAGCTGGGACTACAGGCACATGTCACCACATCTGGCTAATTTTTTAATTTTTTGTTGAGACAAGGTCTTGCTATGTTGCCTAGGGTTAATGTTAATTACTATTATTAAAATCTATATCTTGATCTTTCACTTATTGTTGGTATTCTTTTATTCATCCTTTTTTCCTGAGCCCTGGAACATATTAGTAGAGTTCTCAATACATCCCCTTTATCAACAAATCATTACTGAATGTGAGTATGTATAGGATATTCTGTATTGAGACACTTTTAGCAACAATCTAAAAAGATAACTATTCATACAGTCTGACCTTTACATGTGCTAAGATATGATAAACTGACTAAAATACAGTCAGAATTTAGAAGGGTGAGAGCAGACAAGAATATATTAGGTGATACTTCTTGAAGAAGTTGGTAATTTCCCTGTCTAGAAAGAAACTTCTTAACCCATACCAGAATGTCCATATGCAATTGTGGATAATAAACTCATGGATATTTCATAAGTATGGTTTTGGAATGAGTGTATAGGAAGTGTATACACTTATTGAGTGTATATTAGGAGTATACAAAAAGACCTCCTTAATACCCACTAGAGTCACTAGAAGCAACCAAAGGGCAGAACTAAATTACAGGTTCTGAGAGGAGAAATCAGGCAGAAAGAAGATAAGAAGAGAGAGAAAGGGAAGGATGTGACTTCCTTCGGGGAAAGGAAAGGATGCGACTGCTTTGTGTCTTCTAGATCCAATGGGAAGAGAATGGAAGAAGAGAAAGGGCAGCCACCAGAGTCCTGTGGATTTGGAAGAAGGGCTGCTGACAAGGAACAAAGAACTGCTCCTGCTGAGAGATGGAGAGGAGGCAGCCTTCCCACTAGAAATGCAGAGTAAACCCAGAAGCTGGGCAGTGCCAAGAGGAGACCACCCAGAGCTAGACCACTATTGCCTCCTGAGGGACAGCAGTGGCCTCAAGGTGAGACAAGCATTCCAAGGCTGTGGCCATAGTGAGGTGACCCCTCAAAGAGGAAGAATCAAGGAGGTGTGAGGAGCCACACGCCACAGCAGCCAGCATGGGCTTGGAGGCCACTGCAGTGGGGACTGGCTGACAACAATAATGGAGTGGTGTCTATAAAGCTTAAGGAACAGAAAGGGTCACCAAAAATTCAAACTCCAACCACATTGTTCTCTGAGTCAGAAAGCAACAGGCAGGTATTATCAAGGATTCAAACGCTCAAGAAATACAGCAGCTGTGGGTCATTTTTGCAAATGAAAACTGTGTCTTGAAAACCAATCCAGCCAAATAAAAAATGAGTCAAAATGAAGAATTCAGAAACCGAGAGGCTGTGGATTCATTTAAAATAGAATTGAGACCAAACAACTGTGGGAAGGAAAGTTAAAGGAGAGATTTAAAGCTCACAAGTAAATATTTTAATATAACTAAAAGAGGTTGAAAAAAAATATTTCATTTAACTCCCTCATCTTTCCTGTCAAGAACAAGTAGGCAATAGTGAAAAGTAAAATTAAAATAATAACTTTAGCTCTTTAAGTTTTACGTAAACATTTTCACAAATTAGAGGAAACTTAAGAACTAACATCTTTAGCAGTGAAGAAACATATGAAGTTCTTCAGATTATTCAGTTTTCTGTTTCTTTTTCATTTCTATTAATTCAAGGAAAGTTAAATTAAATGCTTTAGAATTGTATGAGCATAATGTCGTTGTGTAAATGCCAATATAATATTATGGGATAATTAATCCTAAGTTATTTTGTAGAGCTTCTGCAATCCTACCAGGCCTCATACCTGTATATGGATAAGGAGATATGTGGAAAAATGTTCACCAAATATCAGTAATGGTCATTTTTATATGGTTTCAGGTGAAGACTTTAGGTAATTTAGATATTCTTTTAAAAATGATTTTCTCAAAATTAGCCGGGCTTGATAGTGCATGCCTGTAGTTCCAGCTAACTGGAAGACTGAGGCGGAAGGATCACTGAAGCCCAGTAGGTAGAGGCTGCAGTGGTTGGGAGCGTGCCACTGCACTCCAGTTTGGGCGACAGAGTGAGACTCCAACTCAAAAAAAAGAAAAAAAAATGATTTTCTCTATTGCTTTAATTTTTCTGTAGCATCTTCTGGGCTATTATTTATTTTGTTCTTTCAACAAATCTTTGCTTAAAGTTTTCAGTTTTAGCTTTCCAACATGTGTGGATGAAAACACTTTTCTCGAATAACCCTATTCTGAAAGAACAATTGAATCAACTAATATATCATACTAATGACTAGTAATATTGGTGAAAAAATTGTTCAAAATAAAGTTGGTCACCTTTTTATAGAACAAGAGATAATTCTTTTGGAGGGTATAAGGAATTGGGGGCGAGATCGTTGGTACACATGCAATGCATTTATTAAATAATGCCCTAAAGATACCTGCGCTTGTGTATTTATTACAGAACTACTCACAACAGCAAAGATATGGACTCAATCTAAGTGTCTATCAATGGATGAATGGATAAAGAAAATGTAGTTTAGAGGGGTAGTATACATACACGGTGGAATACTATTCAGCCATGAAAAAGAATAAAATATTTCATGATAGACAATGGAGACTCAAAAGGGTAAGGGGGTAGGAGGGAGGTGGCTGATGAGAGATTATTTAATAGATGATGGTCATTATTAGGGTGATAAATGCCCTAAAGTCCTGACTTGTCCATTATACAATCTATGCATGTAACAAATTTGCATTTGTACCTCATAAATTTATAAAATAACAGATAAAGAATTCCCTAAACCAATGGACTTCAACTGGAGGTGATTTTGTGCCCTCCTCACCCATGCCAGAAGACATTTGCCCATGTCTGAAGACATTTTTTTTTAATTGTCGGAACTGAGGTAGAGTTGAGGGACTGTAGTGTTCTAGCATCTAGTGGCAAACAGTAATGCTGCTAAACTTATTAAAATATGCCACAGCTCCACAACAAAGAACTATTTGGCCCCAAATATTAATAATAATAATGTTAATGCAGGAAGATTGAGCCCATCTTGGTATGTAAATGTGCTGGGAACGAATTACCCTCTTCCAGTTCACTTTAAAGTCCATTCATTGCTGTGAATCAGGAACAAAGTATCAACAGATGGACATGGGGATGGCTTCAGTTGAATACAGGTTTTGCTCTCAGCCCAACAGTTTTTACAGCACCAGGCCAAAGAAAATCTGCACATGCTGCAATCACCTATCTGCATTATGATTACAAACAGCCCTCATATGCCAATCTCAGCATTTCTGGCTGCTGCCTTCAGACACTCTTTCTGAAATCAGTATTTCTTGATGCCAACTACTTTATTTCAGCCACAATCATTTTTCTCTGGCAGTGCTCCCTGCAAATGACTTTTCAAGAAAACGAAACCTGGAAGTGGCCTATGATGTACCATGACCTTATTATGTGAAGAACATGGGGCTCTTGTGCTTATTAGATGCCAGATGAACTGATTAACTGAATTTTTAGTCTAAAGCTTTGATAAGGTCAGAAGTCTTTGCAAAAAGAACTCACCACTTTCTTGGTTGCAGGAATGTAGTTCCCAAATATATTTTCATAATGCCTTCAGAATTATACTTAGATTTAACTCTATTGTATATAGGTTTTTTTTTTGAGTTGGAGTCTCACTCCGTCGCCCAGACTGGAGTGCAGTGGCCGCTCCAGGCCACCACAGCTTCGACCTGCTGGGCTCCGGCGATCCTTCTGCCTCAGCCTTCCCAGTAACCGGAATTACAGGCGCGCGCTACCACGCCCGGCTAATTTTTTGATTTATTGTAGAGATGAGGTCTCGCCTGCCCAGGCGGGTCTCGAACCCGTGGGCTCAGGCAATCCACTCACCTCAGCCTCCCAAAGGCGCGGGATTACAGGCTGAGCCACGGAGCCCGGCTTATTGTATATAGCTTAAGAAATATTTGGAGCTTAGGAAATGGCTTTATAATAAAATAAATATTTTGGTACTGGAGGAGAAAGCTAGGCTTCCAGGGCTATTGGAGGAATTGGTTTTTTAATTAAATACACATGCTAGTTGCTGCATATATTCGCAATTTGCAACAGAGATCCTAGGGAGCAAGGGTGTGGGTCGGTGTACTTCAGTAGAAATAGTGCTAATCAGTTAGTAAGAAAAGACAATTATGGAGCTATTGTCAATGTCTATTGAAACATGGGCTTTGTCTAGGGGAGAAAAATAGTCTTTCCTCAGTTCTCCAATAAGCTAATTACATTTGAATACCATGTATAAAGTTTATTTCTAAGTACTAAGCCCTAAGAATAGATTGGATTTAAGCAGAGAAAAAATAAAGGGGGCACCAAACAGACCCTCAGGCTTCACCCTACAGCAGTCTTAGATCATAGCCTAGTTGGGCCTCAGCCCTGCAGGCTCTGAAACTGAACATTATCAGTTCATCCACAGTTGACAAAATGTGCCTGCATTTATTTTAAGACATTCTTGTATTTGTAGTATTTTTTTTTTTTTTTTTTTGAGTTGGAGTCTCACTCTGTTGCCCAGACTGGAGTGCAGTGGCATGCTCACAGCCACCGCAGCCTTGACCTGCTGGGCACTGGCGATCCTTCTGCCTCAGCCCTCCAAGTAGCTGGAACTACAGGCATGCGCTATCACGCCTGGCTAATTTTGGATTTATTGTAGAGACAAGGTCTTGCCAAGTTGCCTGGGTGGATCTCGAACCCGCAGTCTCAGGCAATCCACTCGTCCTGGTCCCCAAAGTGCTGGGATGACAGGCTGAACCACCGAGCCTGGCTTATAGTATTTTTTTAATTACAGATTTTTTTCACTACAGACTTTTCCCAATCAGGAGACCTAAAAGCATATTTTGATTGATCTCTTCTTTTCTCCATCATATTTTCGCACTCCTGGACAGCAAGAGTATTTCTGTCATCAGATGGATGTGCTGGGCTATTTTAAAGTAACTTCATTAATGTGCTTTTAATGTAAGTTTCTTGTTCTGACTCCAGGACACAAATCTCCTTCTGATTATTACTCAGCTCTCCATATAGGTTTTCAGGCAGAGATCACATGAAATTCCAGAATTCTGTCTTCTGTGACAGTAGTCAAGATGAACTGATAAAGCAGTTTGTGATTATGAAATCACTTCCCATATAAGCTGAGTCCAAGGAGACCATCACGCCTACATGATTGTATATTCCAGTCCCCTGAATAAATTAGACATTCTAGAGCATACTCTGAATGTCTATATTTTGGTTTATGTCATTCCTGGACACAGATAAGAACAAGTTCTTGGGACCACACCTGGGAACAGGAGGCCAGTGGCTTGATTGGCTCACCTCCCTTCAATAGCTGCTTAGTTTCTTTGACTCTAAGCGACATTTACAACAAATAGAAAAATAGGGAAGGGCATATTTTCTGGAACATGCACAACAATAGAAGTAGTTGCTATTTTGTTTGGCAAAACATGATAAAAAATTAAAGTAGATCTTTAGTTAATATATATCAGATTATTCTCTGATTTATAAATTATCTGGTAGCAATTTTAGTATTGGATGTCAGTGAATCAAGGTGAACAATAAAGTCCATATACTTATAAAAAACATTTATTGAAAACACAAGAAGAATAAAAAGAATAAAAGAATGGATATATAAAATAAGACTGAATTAAAGTTGTTGACTTTTGATGACAATAAATATTTTGACAGCATTTCAGATAAGGGACTAATTTATATTTATTTCAACTGATCCAAATGGGAGCACTGTATTATATCTTAAGGCTTTAATCTGGTTTCAGTGAATTTAAATCTGCTTGAAATTAGGAATAGGAATTGTACTTCTTTATAAGAAATTTCAGTAAAGGTAAATATTAAAATTAGCATTTGTGAACTTAGAGAAAAGGCCCAAATTCCTGAAATTTCTTATCATGTTAAAGTGGCATTTTCTTCTAGTCTTAAAATATTTGACACAAAATCCACCATCTGAATTTAACTATAATTCACAGAATCTAAAGCATTCATACAAACTTATTATCTATTAAAAATTTTGGGCTGGAAGCTACTGATTGCATTTCAGGGTAGACCTTGTTTGGAATTTCTGGTTAGGTAACAGGGTGTTCTCTCTACTTTGATACTTTGACAACTTAAACAATTAATTTCTGACCTGTTGTTGTCTTAGGCTATTGGAGAGCTGTGGAGATTTTGGGGAAGAGAATTGAGAGAATTGTAACTACCCTACTTGTTTTGGTCTTTTTTTTTTAATTGAGTGTGAAAAATCTTTATTTTACAATATTATTACCAGATTTATAGTCAATTTAGTGTTGTGATTATTTCATTGACTAAATACTAATATCTAAGTTGAGACTGAGACACATGCAGTGTCTTAGCTTTTAGACAGAAGGGATATCACAGGTCACTTTGGGTATCTGAATAAATTAAGATGCTTCTTCCCAGAAAATACACACAAAAACAGCATACAAATTTAAGTGCAGGTTTCCAAAAGCTCCTATGGGACCATTCACTGAAGTAAATAGCTCTTTTTTCTTGTGATTTCTGTTTTTAAAATTGATGCATGATAGAGGTACATAATTTGGGGAATTTTTTTGGTCTGTTTTTATTTACAGAGACACATTCAACTTATGATGGGAAGATGAATCACTTATTAATTAGTTTGTGCCGGGTTAAATACCGAGGTAATCCTCATTACAAATGACTAGACTTTCCCCCTAGGATTTTTCTTAAGAATAATCTCTTTCCTTCCTCTGAATTAAACCAAGAGTAAAGCATAAAAAAACTCAAACAAAAACAAAGCAAGCAAACAAAAAACCAAAACCTTATTGATAAACTAAGAGAAAGCACTCCTCTGATGGAGGGTATTTTGCCATGAGGCTCTTTCTAGCATTCTATCAACATCAATTAACAAGCACAGTTACAGTGCTCATTGCCCTTAGGTTACAAAAGAGTCAGTAGTGATTAGCTGCTATTAAAGGGAACTAGAATTACAGTATCATCAAATGCAGACTGTGGTTTCTCCCCCTCCTCCCTTTCCAATGTGCCAGGGAACTCAGCGTATCTTCACACAGTGAGCTCCAGCTCCTAGCATTTCCTGCTCTCCCAGGAATAATAGCAATACTTATCTACCTAAAATAAACAAGCAGACACTTTCAGGACAGCTGGAGACCTTGAAGGAACTTGGCTACAGCTTATCATCTCCAGTGGCGTAGCTGTGAAGCAAGGCACTTTATTCTGAATAGCAATATCCCCAGCAGCATATATCCCCAGGAGCATCGTGTCTGCATACAGAAGCTGGCAGGACCCCAGAGAGCAGCTGCTCTAATGCTCAGGGAGGTGAAGTTACAGGTTAACAAGGTAGTCCATTCACCTGGATGCAGTTCCCCCCACTAGTCATTTACATTCAGTCTAGCTGGACAGACAAACCCAAAAAGACATGTAAGACTCCACAGAGGGAAGACAAAGAAAGAGAACTGCTTGAGAATTTTAGGAAAGGCTTCTAGGAGGAGGTAATGCCTTAGCTGAGTATCGGAGGAAGCAGAGAAGTTAGATGACAGGAGAAAGGAACTGGGAGTGGGAGACAGGGTATTCCAAGTTGAGGTGACAACAGCACAAACAAAGATGAGCTGTTGAGAAACGCAATTGAGTATCAGTCTTTGTCTACCCATTCCTAAACTTCAGATTCCTTTACCAACTTGTTTTTCCTGATTCAGCAGCTTTTGGCGGACAGAAAGACTGCTCAGGCAGTGTGGGGTTATCCCTGATGCAGAATGATTTTGTAGTATATTTTGGATCTGGTCTTAATAGTTAACAGGTGCAATCTGAACTCTTGTACTTCTTGGAGGACAACTCCTTCCCACCAACTTCCCCTCCCCAAGAAAAGGAATAGTAGATATAGTCTAAGCAGTTAAAAGGGTCCAGAGTGGGGAGGAGGTAAAATATATTCTTTTTTGGTTTTTTGAGTGAGAGTCTCACTCTGTTGCCCAGGCTGAAGTACAGTGGCACATTCATGGCCACCCCAGTGTCGGCCTGCTGGGCTCAAGCCATCCTTTGGCCTCAGCCTTCCAAGTAGCCGGAACTACAGGCACTTGCACCACACCTGGCTAATTTTTTTTATTTATTGTAGAGATGAGGTCTCGCCAAGTTGCTTAGGCTGTTCTTGAACCTGTAGGCTCAGGTAATCCTCACACCTGGGCCTCCCAAAGTGATGGGACTACAGGCTTGAGCCACCATGCCAGGCCAGATACATTCTAGGGCTTGAAGAAATCAAAGTTAAACAAATCTTGGGCCTTATCTGCTTAATCTTCACAGTTTTGCTTTAGGGCCGCCCTTCCTTCTTCCGTGTTTAGAAGGAAAAATGCAGTCTTGACACTGTTGGCACTAATGTGGATGACTGAATCTGCAGCTTCATTCTCCAAGGAGGTTGTAGGCCATCTATGCCGATGTCTTGACTCCTCCTCTCCTTCTGTGCCTTCCTCCTCATCTCACTTAGCCATTTTCTACAGCTGTTGTTCGTAAGACATGATAAACACGCACATAGCTGAAGTATGACAATATTATACAGAGCTGCATTCGTGCCACTGCTATGTAAACGAGGCTCATGTATTGAAAATCCACAAGGAGCAAGACATGTCCCTTCCCTGAAAGCATGCTTCTGTCTGGTTCTTGTATTGAGATATTTTCCCAAGCACTTCTTAGGTGGCCCCAACACAGAAGGAAGCTGTCATATCAAAGGACAGCCCAGTGCAGGACGAGCATGGCAAATTGGGAGATCCTCTCCTTTTGCTCCCTTCCATGGGTCCTGAGCCCAGGGACTTGGTTTACCTTTTTGGCTCACAGTTAAAGATGAGAGTGAGGAGAGTACGTCTCCATGTCTCAAGGCTGACTCAGTATGTGCAGAAAACAAATCAGGTCTTGTCCCTCCTTCTGCCTGCAAATCTTTGTCAATCGCAACCTATGATTCCCCTAGATCACCAATGTCCCATAGAAGGGAGGGGGTCTGGGCGAGTTGTAGTATTCACAGTCAGCACATGACAGATGTTAAGCTTTTTAAAAAAAAAATCAATCAAGCCGGGCTCAGGGGCTCAGCCTGTAATCCCGCGCTTTGGGAGACTGAGGTGAGTGAATTTCCTGAGCCTGCGGGTTCGAGACCCGCCTGGGCAACCTGGTGAGACCTCATCTGTACAATAAATCAAAAAAATTAGCCGGGCGTGGTAGCGTGCGCCTGTAGTTTCAACTACTTGGAAGGCTGAGACAGAAGGATTGTCGGAGCCCAACAGGTTGAGGCTGTGGTGGCCGGGAGCGGCACTGCACTCCAGTCTGAGTGACAGAGTGAAACTTCAACTCAAAAAAAAAAAAAAAATCAAACAAAACAAAATGATCACCTCCTACTTTTAAAGTTTCTGGCAACACGCACACTTGAATGCAGATCGGTCCAGATTTGCCTTTTTAACTCGTCTTTCATGGAAATGTTTTAAATTAAGATAGGATGTGTGAGCAAAAGAAGGGGCAAAAGAAGGAAAAGAACATTATCACCTGATGAATTTATTTCAAGATACTTAACTGGGTATACTTCCTTCTTCCCTTCCTAACCTCAGGTGCCTGAGTCCTTGCCTCCCCTGCCCACCGATCTTGGCTTACACAGACCCTGGAGGTGTGTGACCAAGGTGTAGAGCTCAAAGAATCAGGCTGTGGGGTACCTTCCAAGTTCAAGAAAGATAAACCTGGGAACTGTAATTGGAAGCACTATTTCTTTGTTTCTGGCTTCATCTTGTTTATACTTCACAGCACCTTTCCCAGTGTGCAAAGGGAGCATTGTTTACCCACACATATGTTGGATTGTTCTTCTTCTTATCTGTTCTTCATAACTGTCTGCTTGAATTTCCTTTCTCTTCTTCCTGGTTTAATTAATCGCTTTTCTTTTGACTCTGAAACTGTCAGTCTGTCCATGCCAAAACACTGCCTCCCACAGCGATAGGGCCTGGTGAATATATCCACCACACAGCACTGCTTGCTTTCTAGTCTTCATTATTAACAGATCATCAAATGGACAATTGGCTCCTGGCATGTGTGTAAAAAAAAAAAAAAGAGATCCCTATTGCTTAACTGCTGACTAATTTAACTCAGTTGAAGGAATGATTTTCTGGGAATAGTCAAGGTGAAGGTTTATGGAAAGGAGTGTCCAAGATTATGATATTGAAAACAAAATAACCTTCTGATTACCTTCTCCTTATAGTAGTATACTTTTCTAATAGATATATTTGTGAACAAGTGTATTTAAGTTGAAACTTTAAAGAGTTGTAGCTTTTGTTTAAGATTCTGGTTAAATGAAAAATTAGTTTGTAAAAGAATAATCTCTCTTCAATTTAGCTTTTATAAAAACAAATATGTAAAAAAGTTGAATTTTCTTAAAGGGCAGCCTGAGTCATGACAAATGCCACCCAGTTCCACTGACACAGTTGGTGACTGTGCTTATGCATCCATTCTCCTGTGCCACCCAACACAGTCCCCGCCTGTGGTCAAACCCACTGTTCCCTTTCCTGTTGGCAGACTCCATTCTGTCAGTGACTTGGCATAACTTCATTTATTTGAGGCTTTGAGTCAGTGTTATCAAGAATCAAACTACCCTAGTCATTGTTCATACAACTGAAGGCAGAAATCAACCCCCCATGACTTGTAGGGAACTCTTGAGTACTTCTTAGAGCACCACTCCATATGAGGTTGTTCCCTGAAAATTACTCTGTCCACCCAGAAAGATGCAGTTCCATGGAAGTGATTCAAATGTCATGGTTAGGAAAAATGACTGTGGGGGCAGATAGGTACATTGATGCGATCTGGTCTCTTACATTTGACCTGTTCCTTCTTTGTTAGCATGTTCTCAAGGTGAGCCAAGAGATGCCGCCTATGTGAATATCACTTCAATATCCATATGTACTTCCCCCCTTTCTTATGATGAAATCCAGCCAAAGGCTCCAATGAAAGTGCTATGAGACCCTATTGTCTATAAGTTTCTTGAAATGGTTTTAAGCAAAATGTAAAAGCTCTTTTGACATCAAATCCTTCTCTAACTCTCCATGTCAAACTCAAGAACCAGGTTATTAGAACTGGAGTTACTATGAGTATTTGTTAGAAGTTTCTTTGAATGTTCCCTCATTTATTCATATCCCCATCTCCAAGTTTTATGGAAGTAATGATAGAGTATTTTATTATAAAGGGGTATGGTATAGGGTCGAGTGATCTGATCTGTAGCTGAGTTGCCCCTGTGATCGGGGAGTGTCCATGCCTTGGGTTATGAAGGGTGATGTGGGTGTTCCTGCTCAGAGCCTCTCCCGGACCCAGAAGGGGTGCCCACTAATCCACTCCTCGGTGCAGGTGGGGCTGCAGCAGGCATGACATTCTAAGCCCTTTCATCTGCAAGGTGATGGGTACTGTAGATAAACCTCACTTTCTCATAATTACTCCTAGATCTATCCTTGCTCTCCCGGAGTAGTAACACCCATGATTTCTCATTTTTCATTAATTCGTTATTTGATCAATTCATGAATCCACTCCTGAGCCTTTTGGCACAGAGCACCATGCTTCATGTTGGGAATGCCAAGCTGAATAACATCTACTGCACCACAATGAGTTATTGCCTCACACGTGTTAGATGGCTCTTATCAAAAAACACAAGATTATGTGTGTTGAGGGGGATGTGGAGAAAAGAAAACCCTTGCACACTGTTTGGGGGAATGTGAATTAGTATATTCATTATGTATGGAGATTCTTCAAAAAATTAAAAACAGAGCTACCATATGATCCAGCAATCTCACTTCTGGGAATATATATCCAAAGTAATGAAATTAGTATGATGAAGAGATATGTGCATTCTCATGTTCATTGTAGTGTTATTCACGATAGCCAAGACATGGAATCAACCCAAGTGTCCATCAAAAGATGAATAGATAAAGAAAATGTAATACACACATATACACACACAATGGAGTATACTATTCAGTCTCAAAAAAAAGGACATCTTGTCATTTGTGACAACATGGATAAAGATGGAGGGCATTTTGCTCAGTAAAATAAAACAGGCACACAAAGACCAATACTGCATGATCTCACTTATATGTGAACTGTAAAAAAGCTGAACTCATAAAAACATACAGGAAGGTGGGAATCAGGGGCTAAGGTGGGGGAGATTGAAGAGAGCTTGGTCAAAGGATACAAAATTTCAGTTAGTTCAGGAGATCTATTGTACATCATGGTGATTATAACTAATAATAACGCATTGTATACTGAAAATTGCTAAGAGAGTAGATGTAAAGTGCTCTCACCACAAAAAAGATAAGTATGTGAGGTAATGCATGTGATAATTAGCTTGACTTAGCCATTGCACATTCGAAACATCATGTTGTACACCATAAATACATACAATTTTTATTAATTGTATAATCAATTAAAATACATAAATACATTGATTTCTGAAAGCCCCTCTGTATGTTCTCAGTGAGTAGACAGTCTTGCGAGAAAGCTGATGTGCCCACAGGCAGTAAACTTAGCACCTTGTCAAGGGTGCTAGGATAGAAACAAGGACAGAGCAAACACAGCAGGTGTCGTTTTGACAAATTAATGATTTACTTGTATTCATGTTCATCAGTACAAGCTGAAAGCCAAGAAATTCTTCAAATCACTCATAAAGCTCAGTACTGGACTGTGTTTTTTGTTATTTTCTAGTGATACAAGTGCACATGTGGGGAGAGAATGTTCTTTGCCCCCACACTGAAAAAAACGAGTACTGAAGATAGGAAGCATACATTCCAACCTACTTGAACGGGAATTTAGTTTCTACTTTAAAGTGTTTTAGTCATAAGAAGATGTCATCTCAAGACGTATCTTCAGATACTGATGGATCAGTCTCCGTAAATTTGTGGATATGTCAGAAATTCAAAATGTCACATAATGCACTAGATTTGGAAGTGAAAGACATCTTTCAGCTACTCAAATTATGCATATGAAAACAGAGACAGATATAAAAATCCAGTGACAGCTCTACCAGTATCAATTAAAATAGAATTGCCTGGGTAGAAAATGAGTCTTGATTAAGAGAAATGTCTGTGTTAGTTTTGCTTTTTTTTATTGTAATACAGTTTTTTAAATGCAATTTAATTTGCATCATTTAAGTACTACTTAATTGGCATTCATCCTATGCTAGCTTGCATTATCGACGTGCACAGGCACACTGTATCCTCTCTCCTTATCTAAAATGTAAGTTCCTTGAGTGCAGACTGATGGAATTCCCAGGGCCTAGAACAGGGGTTTGCAGACAGTAGGTGCTCAGCGGGTGCTGCTACTGCTGTTACAGATGCTTTTGGCCCACTTGAACCCATGTCAGTGGTTAAAATCCTGCCAAGTCACTTATTACCAGGGCTCTTTTCACATCATCCCCCAGCTATTTCTGGAGGTCTTGGCTCTCTGATTATGATGCTTTTGCATAAGGACTCCTGAGTATTGGAGGGGAGCAGGATCAGTTTCATCTTCTCTCTTCACTCAGGAGCGCACAGTAGTAACACTCGCTAGTCTTCCGAGGGGGAACAGAGCCAAATAGTGGCTATTATTATAGCACAATGCATATGTAATGGAAAGCACGGATTCGAAAGAATTTGGAAGGGACATAATGGAGTAAACGTATGAATGGTCCAATTAATCGGGTAAAGAAACATCTATCTGGTCATAGAATCTGGAAAAAAACACCTAATGATGGAAATGAAAATAAGGTCACTGCAGGGTCTCCAAGCGACCAAGCATATTCACCAGCACAGCATGAGAAGGCTCCGAGGCGGCCAGGTGCGCCTTTGAAAGTTAATAATTTTCATTTGCAATATGGTGCAGGGGCAAAACACAGGGAAGCAGCTAGCTCACTGCATAGATGTTCACTGGGAAAGTCACCAATCACTCTAAACCTTGTCTCTGGCCCTTATGCTTAGCATGGAAGCTGCTGGAAGAGAAGGGGTTCTGCCTCTACCTACACCTCTCAGTACTTGATAGGTAATGAGACTCCAAGGATGGTTTTGTAGAGCAAATGTAAACACAGCCAAGAATGGCTACTTAAGTCAATAGGGGGAGGTTGGAAGACTGAAGTCTTTTTTGGACAGAAGGTCGACATTCATGAGTGACAAGAAAGAGGTGGTGTTTGGGGGTGGGGAAGTGATAGAGGGAGAAATTCCAAAGCATGCTGCAAGTTGGGCTCTGGAATGTGTTTCAATTAGCAAAGGAAGTGAGCTGGGAGGTCTGTTTGCTGACAGGCATGGGCAGGGGAAAAAGAAAGAGACGTGCAGCAGTGAGAAAAGGTGCAGAGAGGATTGTGAACTGGCCCACAGAGATGAGGCCCTGTATGCCGAACCCTGAGATGCCCAAGGAACTTATGCCATTTATTTAAATAAGACCTTTGCCCACAGCAGTGTTGACCCATCTCAGTTGGTTCTAAAGGTCTGTGGCAGAGGCAAATTTTTTCCAGAATGAGGAAAACTTTAGGGCCAATTCTTTTTCTGATCCTACAGCTGATGCGCTGTAAAGTTTGCTCACTCTAGGGAGACCAGGAATTTCTTTGGTGATGTCCTAGCTCACAGAATGATTAGTGATAACTAACTATGCTGTTTATTCTCCATTTGCCTCCCCACCCCACCAGCTACATTCATTTTCTATCTTCCTCTGCTTTGCTCTGGGCCCTGAAAGATTGAGCCTGAGGACTGCTTCCTCTCCACTTCCAGCTTCTCAATGGGTCCAACCAGTGGGAGGCTCCCACAGGAGATCCCAGGCTAAAAAAAGAAAAAGAGGATGAGGTGTTTCCTGTCTCTCCCTCCTTGCTTCTACGCCTCATCTCTAGCACTTGTGGCCTTTCTCTACAGCCTCAGATTTCCCTGGATTCTAAGACCGTAGCTTCTTCCCCTTCCTCTTCTGGTCCAGGCTAGTCACAGCTTCCCACTCTCACTAGCGTGTAGGTGCCACAACATCCCTGAATTGTTCTCTTATCCCTGCCAACACCACTGTCTCTCTGCCTTGTTCAGCTGTAGTAAATTCTTTTCCTTACCAGAGCCTGAACTGATATTAATAACACTAACTTTGTTGAGCGTTATGATATGCCAGACTCTATTCTCAGTCCTTTTGGTGCATAACTCATTCAATCCTTTCAACACTTTACTGACCAAACTTAATCTACAAAAAGATTAAGACACTTGTCCAAGGTTGCAGAGTGTCAGAATCAAGGTTTGAACCTTAACCACCTATTTATTCTACTTCTTTCCTAGGTTTAGGTCACAGCCCTGGGGCACAGCTAAGAATGAGAAAATAGACCCAAAGAGCTCTAAAATACATGCCAAAGATGTTCAGACACTAAAGTGTATACGTAGGAAAATCTCTCAGATCATACTAACTCTTATTTTGTGCACAATTCTAACAAATAAGATACTGGATTTTCTATGCCAGTAGTAATCAGCCTTAGCTGCACAATACAATCACCTGGTGTTCAACTATCCCATACCCCAGACTGATGAAATCCCAACTCTGGAGATGGGACCCAGGCACTGATTATTTGCATAAGCTCCCAGGAGATTTCAGCCTGCTGCCAGCATTGAGAACTGTCCTAACCTACAGCAGCAGTTACCAGAAGGCAGGGATTATTGATGGACAGGTCTGGTAGTCCAAGTAAAGAGTGACAGTGACAGCCACACAAAAGGAGAATGAAGAGGCGCTATGGAGAGTTTGTGCAAAAACTGAAGGGGGGAAAAAAGACATGATCTGGGTCCATTTAATGTCTGGGCAAATTTCCCCGGGTCTGCAAACATCTTATTATTTTTATTATTGATTGGGTTGTAGTCATTGTTCTGAGTCACTTAAAAAATAGACTTATTGTCAATACAGTTGATTGAAGCAAAGGCAATGTATATCTTTTAGAAAGTGTTTTGTTTTTGTGTTTTTACCCTAAAGAGTTACATCATAAATAGGGTAAACTTGAGATATCTAGAAGATTCATTTAAAATAAATTTCCAAATGATGCCAAAAAAATGATGAATTGCTGTACGACAGCAAATGTTTGTCCAAATACTCACACCTGCTGACCTTCAGCAGACGTGGAGTTCATCTGCTCTTGATTCATGGGAGCAGATGACATGCTCGTATTTTCTGGACTTCAGTGGGGTGCTGGGACCGACAGGAAAGCTCCCCAGGCCGCGGCAAATACAGAAGACAAGCCAGCGGCGCGTACTCCTGGAAACGGTCCGCGGCACCAGGAGCGCCAGGGCTTCGTGTGTCTCAGCGTGGGTTGCGGTCTCCTGCTTGTTATTGTTGGTTGTTCTTTTTGGACTGGGGTTGGAATATTCCAACAATCTGTTCCTGACAGCAGACCAAACAACTTTTATTCCTTTCTTATGTTTCTCGTGGCTGGCCTTCTTGTTTACATGCCTGCCTGTGAAAGCTGATGTGTGATGTGAGGATGGCTCCCGGGATGCCGAGGGCTTCCCGTGCCCCCCTCGCTCCGCTGAGCAGCTGGGGCCTGGCAGGGGAAGTCCAACAACCGCCATTCCCAGGGCAAACAGACATCCCTCCTTCTCCCCTCGCTCCCCTCACTCCTGAGACGTCCGTCCCTCCCCTCCTTCTTTCCTCCCTGCCCTGGAAAGGCTCTAGCACTGCTTTGGGTTCGCTCATTCTGAAAACAAAGATTTCAGCGCTGTCCCCGAGAAACCTGAGATGTGGCTCCAGGGGAAGGTCTTGCAAACAGCCTTGCTCAGCTAAATCCCTGCTAAGGTAGGTTTCTCATTCTCGGCACAGGTGACGTTTGGGACCAGATCATTCTTTGTGATGGGTGCTGCCATGTGCATTAGAGGACGCTTAGCAGCATCCCTGGTCTCTAACCACTACATGCCAGTGGCACCTCCTTCTCTCGGGTGATAAGGAAAACCATCTCCATTCATTGCCATTGTCTCCTGGAGGATACCATCATCTCCAGTTGAGAACCACCATGCTAAAGGGAAGACATATGGAGACTTTCACCTTCAAACTCCATTGGACAATGGGGTCAAGGGACTATACTAAATGTCTCAATGACATTTTAGATGTGCGTGGTGTCGTCCTCTAATGAAGCATTGTCATGTGGGCGAGGAATTAGACTGGTTTTGTATGGACCTGGTTCACTGAGAACTTTCCAGCAGTAGAGCAGTCTCAAGGAAACTAGTGGCCTCAGGAGTGGTTGGCCTTCTTCCATGGGGCAGGCTGGGTATCCTCTCTTTGCTCCTCTAGAACCACCTCCATCCTCCTCCCTTCTGCTCTACTTCCCAGAGTCAGATCTGCAGAGACTCCATGGATGGGATTCCCTGCCCTCGGGCTTCTAGCTGGAGGAAGAAGGAGGTGAAGTCTGGACACTTAGCTTCAAGTTCTCCCACCCCTGCAAGGCTGCAGTGGCCTGGCCGTGCCCCTCAACTGAAGGTTTCAGTTCCCGGTAGGGGGCCCGCCCTTAGGGCCTTCTTCCTCCTCCATCCTGGGAGTGGTGAAGAGGTCTCTCTGGTACTAGCCCCAACACTGCATTGCCCTGTGGTTTTGCTATGCTCTGGCCTCACTTATAGCTAGTCCTGGCATCAAACTAGCATAATTTGAATATGTGTTGTATTTCTTGCTGGGACCTTGCTTAATATTTGAAGTAATGGATATTTTATAATGAGGACATAATATAAAGTAATGTTGAAAGAGATCTTGAAGTTCTCGTCAAACCCACAGAGTCGATGATACTATGGTAGGCACCAGCGAGTGTTTCAGTAGTCACTCAAACACTAGCTTAAGAAGAAAAAATGATCAATTTGTCTGAGAGATAACTTCCTATGAGGTGCGTTTGGAATGCCAAGTACCTGAGCTGCAGATAGTATTGGTTGTTAAACCAAGAACCACTCTTTAACTCTTCTTTTTCTTTTACAGAACCCTGATTTTTTTTCAACCTTCTCAGAGTGTCCATGTCTTTTGAGAGACTCTGCGCTATTCCCAGCCCCAAGATATGTCTATTGAGTCATGTCATTCTCCCTTTCAAGACTGTTTTAGGTATGGGTATATGGTAAAATTCTGGCTTCACTGAAAAGAGAATTTTGTAGGGGCCTGCTGGCAAAGTTTCCTCATTCTTAGAAAGAGATAGAATGAAAGGCTATACCTTTATTCTACCTCTGGACATTGGTGTGACATCTGGAGCTACTGCAGTTCTTTTTTTATTATAAGGATAGCAGAACCCAAAGATGAAGAAATCTTGGTCCCTGACGACATGTATGAGCCAATGAATTAACCAATTTCAGATTTACATTATGTGACAACATAAATGTTTTTACTGTGTAAGTTACTTTTAGTTGAGTTTTCTAGTACTTGACCTGAGCCCCAAAGCACCCTAATACATGGTTGCAGTTGTTCATCTTCTTTAATCCAGTAATAGATTGTAGAGATTAAAAATGCCATCTGGACCTCTTAGCACTTTTGCTCACTTCCCCTTTGGAACACTCTCAAAATTTGGGTTCTATGTTACCAGGCCCTCCGGATGTTTCCATCATTGGCCATTCCCTCTCACTCTCCTTCCTTGCATCTTCCTCTTCTCTTTTTTAGCAATGGTCACCACACGAGTGACCTTGCCATGACTTTAATGACCATGTGCATGGTGATGACTCCAAATGTAAATCTCTAGCCCTGACTGTTCCTCTGCAGTCCAGCCTTGTATATACAACTGCCTACTTGACTTGGGCCTCGGATGTCTTATAGACAACCGTAACTCAACATGTCCAAAACAAACACTGGATGACCTCCCTCAAACGTTCTTTTTGTCTAGGACTCTATAGCTCAGTAAATGACATTTCCATTAGCTTAAGGCCAGTATTAGAGTCATTCTTTACTCCTGTTTCTTCCATGATATGAGACTTAAATTCTCTGTCCAGTCTTTCAACATATATTCCAAACATCTATTTCTTGCCTCTTTCCACTACCTTCTTAGTCTAAGCCACCAACCTCTCTCCTGCATTATGGCAACAGCTCCTCACTGGTCTTCCTGCTTCCCTTCAGTCTGTTCTAGACACATCATCTCGAGTAAACGTCCTAAAATAAGTCAGATATTCTTACTCTCCTGCTCAAAACCTCTAATGGTTTCCTATCTTACTTAGAATGCACTTAAAAGTCATTATGGTTGCCAACAATGCCCCATATGACTTGGTCTCTGGATGCTCTTCCCACGATCTTTACTGCAACCATATGGGCCTCTTTTGTTTTCCTTAAACACATTGACCACCCTTCTATTTTACACACTTGCCACTCCTGAGCCTGGAATGTTCTACTACCAGCTGGCCAGCTGTCACCTCACTCACTTTCTTCAGATCTCTATTCAACTGTCAAAGCTGCAGGAAGAACATTCTTTAACACCTTATCTAAAGTAGCATTCCCTGTTGCTCTCCATCTCTTTACCCTGTCTTATTTTTAGTCTTGAAATTCATCACTCCCTAACAATCTATTATGTATTTGTTTATTTGCTTATTACCTGTCTCTGACTTGGATACAACCTCTGTGGGAGCAGGAATTTTGTTTTGCTCACTGCTGTGTCCTCTGTACTTAAAACAACGCCTGACCATGGTAAGTGGTTGGTCAAGATTTGCTGCATGAATAATGGCTCAAATGCCATCCCACGATTGCAGATCGGGGGGCTTACGTAGAATCTTAGGTTACAGAGGAAGAAAAAAGGTATCTAGGATTATTAGAACACAAATCTTTGCTCTCCTAGTCCTGGGAGCCTTCTATTACTTCCTTCTGTCTCCTCCATGCATAAGTTAATGAATATTTTTCCTTCAAAGGCAACTTGTGTTTTATAGTGAACGGAGTCATCAAGCTCAGAAATGGATCTCCACTTAGGCAGGTTGGGTCAACAAGTCAGGAGGAAGAGTTCAGGTGTGTATGTGAGTGCATGCACGCAGGCCTGTGTGCAGGTGCAAGGGTGGAGGGCAGTAGCAGTGAGTGATGAGACACACCCAGTCTGACTCCACAGCCTGTACTATATTAAACGGCATACTTGTGCTCATTCATTTTTGCTCATTACTCTAGGAAATAGGAATAGGTTCTAGGACTTGTACTATCTTAAAATAAACATGTTCCCTTTTTTATGGTCCCTGAATTATATTGTTATAAGAAGCTGAAGCCTTTGGTGCCTTTAGCTTAACAGTCATGAAGGGAAAATGATCAATTTTCCCTGAGACTAAGAAATGTTTACAGTCCTCCGTACACTAAAAGCTATAAAATATTGCTTGGAAAATTTAACAAGGACACAAATAAATGGAGAAATATATTGAGTTCATGGATCAGAGGCTTAATATTAGTAAGATGTCAGTTCTTCCTAAATTGGTTTATAGATTCAACATCATCTCATCAAAATCCCAGTAGAATTTTTTTTTTTTTGCAGAAATTGAGTTGATTCTAAACTTCATGGAAACACAAAAAACCTAGAACAGCAGAAATAAGCAACAACAAGAAAAAAAAAAGAAGCTCTGGACGGAAAAATATTTATTAAAAGAGAGAACAAACTTGGAGGACATTATACTATCTGATTTCAAGACTTACAAAGCTACACTAATAAAGACAATGTGGTATAGGCTTAAAGACAGACATATAGATTAGTGGACTAGAAATAGGCCTATACACATCTATGGACAACTGATTTTTGACAAAGGGGCAATGAAAATTTTGTGGAGAAGCATAGTTCTTTCAACAAGTGGTGCTGGTGCAATTGATTACTCATATTTAAAGTAATGAACTTAAATCTATACCTTTTATCATAAATATATTAACTCAAAGTAGATCAGAAATAAATCTAAAACTGAAAACTAAAAAAATATAGGATAAAAATGTTTGGTACCTTGGGTAGGCAAATATTTATTAGATACTGAACAAAAAGCACGATTCATAAAATAATAAATTAATAAGTAGGACATCATCAAAATTAAAAGTATCTGGTTTTTTTTTTTGAGTTGGAGTCTCACTCCATCGCCCAGGCTGGAGTGCAGTGGCATACTCATGGCCACCCCAGCGTCGACATGTTGGGTTCTGGTGATCCATCCACCTCAGCCTTCCAAGTAGCCGGAACTACAGGTGCACGCTACCATGCCCAGCTAAATTTTTTATTTATTGTAGAGATGAGTTGCTCGCCAAGTTGCCCGGGCTGGTCTCAAATCTACGGGCTCAGGCAATCCACTCGCTGGGATTACAGCCTGAGCCACCAAACTTAGCCGAAAGTGTCTGTTCTTTAAAAGGCACTGTTAGTAGAATGAAAAGACAAAACAGACACTCGAAGAAAATGTTCACAATATACAGATCTGACAAATTATTTGTATCCATAATAGATAAGAAATTCTCACAACTCAATAATAATAAAATAAACAACCCAATAAAAATGGGCAAAATATTTAACTGGCTCTTTAATCAAAGAGGACATATAGATGACAAAAAAGCACATGAAAAAGTGCTCAATATCATTAGTCATTAGGGAAAATAAAACCAGTAGAAGATATTACTACACACCTATTAGAAGAGCAAGAATTAGAAGGAAAATACCACCATAACAAACGTTGGCAAGGATGAGGAGGAACTAGATGGGAACATAGTCTGGCAATTTCTTGGAAAGTTAACTACACATTGACCATATGATCTAATCGTCAATTTTTAGGTATTTACTGCAGACCAAAGGAAGTATATGTCCATACAAACCCTTGTATGTGAATGTTCTTAAAGCTTTATTTGTGATTACCCCAAACTGGGAATAATCCAAGTACCTATCAAAGATGAATGGAAACACACACTGTAGTCCATCCATATAAGAAATACTATTTGGCAATAATGAAAAGAAATGATACTACTCGACAATAATGAAAAAAAAACGTAGTGCTAATACACTACAATATAGTTAAAAATAAAAATAATTATGCTGAGCAAAAAAAGTCAGAAAAAGAATATATAATATATATATATATCACATGCATAATTTTCTAGGAAATCCGGACTAATGTGCAGTGACAGACAGAAAACAGATCAGTGGTTGCTTTGGGATGGGGATGTGAATGGGAGATAGGAAGGTGTAGGAGGTGGGATTATAAAGGGGCATGAGGAAAATTTTTGAGGTGATGGATATGCTAATCTTGATAGTAGGATGATTTCACTAGAGTATATATATGTCAACATCACCAAAATTTACTTTATGTGAAAGCTTCTCTGCTTAGTACAATCACTGTCAATATGTTCTTGTGAGTTTTGTATTTTCTTAAAGAAACTGTTTCATGCTCGTATACTTGTGCTCGTATATTTTTAAAAACAAATAAAGGTGTCAGTACAGATTAGAAAAAAATTACACTTTAAATATGTGTAGTTTATTGTATGTCAGTTATGTCTCAATGAAATTTTTTAAAGAAACCAAGTAGAGGCTATGCGTGGTGGCTCATACCTGTAATTCCAGCACTTTGGGAGGCTGAGGTGAGAGGACTGCCTGAGTCCAGGGGTTCGAGACGTGTCTGGGCAACTTGGTGACACCTCGTCTCTACAGTAAATCAAGAAAAATTAACTGGGTGTGGTGTCATATGCCTGTGGTTCCAGCTACTTGGAAGACTGAGGTGGAAGGTTTACCTGAGCCCAGCAGGCTGAGGCTGCGGTGGCCGTGAGCGTGCCACTACACTCCATCCTGGGTAACAGAGTGAGTCTCTGACTCAAAAAAAAAAAAAAAGGAAACCAAGTAGTGAATGTCTTTGGACATAGGCTTAGACATGTGTGGCAAGCTGACATGAGGGCATAAGACTATATAAATCCTCTTCATCCCCTTCATTCATTCACCTCTATGTACTATCTAATATATTCCTACCTGAGGTTTTGTAGTAAAGCCTTCTGGCTTGGCTTTGTGTGAAATCTGCCTCCAGTGCACAAGATTCCAGACAGGGTTGTGACTGGGAGCAGAAAATAGAGAAGGGACAAGGGTAAGATGCGAATGTATCAACCAGGAGGTGAGAAGTGCCACTTAACCTTTCAGCTTCTGAAAGCTGAGTTTTGTAACGAACTGTCACTGTATTTATCACCTAACAATTACTGCAACTGGATAAGGTGTGAAAAAACCTGGAAAACATGACCCTGTCAACCACATTGGTATCTTTAATGAAGCTGTCTGTGGCAGGGTCTCACACACAATTGTCAGCACACAACCTGTTACAATAGCTTACTTAGTTCTTTCCATCCCTGGCTTGTGATATGGAAATTGTTTTGTCAGATCACAAACATCCTGATCTTGACTTTATATATGGTTTAGTCATAATTACACAGGCTGGTTCAGTTATAGTTCAAGAGGAGCGTGGGGTGAGGTCTGAGGTGCTGCTGGGCAACATTACTGCCTGTCCAGGTGCATCCCATAGGGTGGTGTTTGCCTTGAATACACCACAGTCCAAGGTCTGTTAGGTTCATAAAAGTGATTCTGTTGGCATGTTTAGGGTGGAACGAGTACACTCGTCAGATATAGTTATATTAGTTTAACACACTAATTACAACTGATAGGTAGACCAGAATGCTTTGAGGTAACTGCCAATAGGCTCACTACATGAGGACTCATTATCACAAGATTGCTTAGTATCCACAGAATCAGAACAAGTGCTCTTGATGTTAAAATGGATCCATCAACGGCTTGAGGCACCCTTGCTCACAAAAGAGAAAGTTTCATCAAGGGAACTATAATAATTCAACACTGGTAACACCGTCTTTCTTAGATGCTCCCATGTCAGCGGGCTCTGCCACCCAGAGGGCCTCTTTGATTCTCTGATTCTCCCTTTTTTCTGCTCCCCTGGCTAATGAACCCCTTCGGTTCACATAGCCTTCCTCCAATCAGGCGCACGACAATCACGTGGCTTTCTGCTTATTGACTTGCAATCACATATTCATCTTCCTCATTACTGTACCCCTAGGTCAGTAGGACTAGGCTTGAGAAGTTCCCACACGCCTCTATTTTACAGATGGGTGCATGGTTTCTTGGCTTACTTCCATAACTGGCTAATTGGATTCACTTGGTTTTACAAGGGTGCATGTATTTAATGTACGCATTTCACTAGTTTAACTCTGAAAGCTTCCTTATTTCTAAGTTATTTGGAGATATCTAACTCCCCCTTCTACCTCCCCATACTGACCACTAATTTGAGTCTAAGCTTTGCTATAAACTATCCTGTGTTCAGGAAATCCATTCATCTTACTGACTTTAAAAAGGCTGTTGCCAGGCTTGGTGGCTCAGCCTGTAATCCCGCGCCTTTGGGAGGCTGAGGTGAGTGGATTGCCTGAGCCCGTGGGTTCGAGACCCACCTGGGCAGCGAGACCTCATCTCTACAATAAATCAAAAATCAGCCGGGTGTGTAGCGCATGCCTGTAATT
>NW_007245716.1:110175-110502 GCF_000164805.1 Carlito syrichta
AAAAAAAAAAAAAAAAAAAAAAGGCTGTTAATAAAATGGACATGGCATTGCCCTAATTCACAAGAATAAACATTTTTTAAAAGAGAGGTATCAGCTAGCATGGAAGAGAATGAGATAAACTAAAAATGAAGGTGTGTGTCATTGAAGTCTGCAGTTTGACTTTTAAAAATGTTAGATATGCAAAACCTAGGAAGTGTGATTATATTTTGGGAAAAAGGAGTTAAATTAAGGAATAGATTTGGGTACAGCTATAAATCTATTTTCTTTTTTTTTAAGTTGGAGTCTCACTCTGTCGCCCAGACTGGAGTGCAGTGGCCGCTCCCGGCC